>NC_066523.1:19870590-20138090 GCF_024679095.1 Eriocheir sinensis | reverse complement strand
CTCTGCTCCCTCCCCTTGTGCACTTCAGGAATTTGAGCAACACACGGAAAAAAAAGAGGAAAAGAAAGGCTGCTAAATATAGCTCCCCTCGATAAGGTCTGTTGCTCTCAATATCAGCGGTAACTCCCCTCGGCCTCCCGGGGGATGCTGGACTAGATTGGGGACGCCGGAAGAGAGGGAAGGAGAGATGGATGGGAAGGGAAGAGCACAGGAAGAGGGAGGTATTTAAAACAAGGAACGGTATTTATAGGCACACCTTAGTAGATCATTTACACTCGTTTGTGGTTTGTCAGCGGAATCCTTTTAAAGTTGTAGTAAATTAAAATTAGATACTAGTAATTATGAAAATAATAATAATAACAATAGTTTTAATAATGATAATAATAATAATGTTCATAATTATCATTCTAATAGCAACAATGAAAATAATTCTAAGAAATAAAATAATGGATGTTATTTATCTTTATTTATCTACATTTTTATTAATGTTTCGTCTATACCACCGGTATGCTTATTGGTGGGGTCTGATGGTAGGTTCCAGGCAGCCCATTATGGCGCAGGCAAGCGTTTATAGTAGCGCCATCCTGCTTGGCTCATGCTGCACCCTGGAGCTCATCTTTGATCCTCTTTTAGAGAGAATCTAGAGTCCGGTTTTGAAAGGTGGTCTTCCGGACAGTATGTGGGTAATTTTAGGCCACTTGGCGATGATTGAAAATTGTCAGCTTGTTTGTACCTGCGGGCGGGACGCGAACCTGCGTCCCCCTGGACGCCGCTCCTGCAAGCCTGCCACTCAGCGACTGTCTCTCCATTTAGTCCATCATCATCATCATCATTATCATCATCATCATCATCATCATCATAATGATTTTTAATAATGCAATTGTCATATTTACCTTTATCATTATAATCATCATAATCATCATAATCATCACGATTTTCATCTTCATTGTCATTATCATTACTATGAGCAGCAGCAGCCTCTCCGACATCGCCATTCTCACCTCAGCTCCATTACGTACACCGTGCGAGTGGTGTTAGGGAACTTGGATCGCCGGGAAAGTTACAGCCAGACAAGGCGAGGCTGTCCCGCGGAACAAGCCCCATCAAGCTGCTCGCCCCGGGACACTTTACCGTAAACCGAGTGTTCCTGTTGGCGCAAGGAAGTTGGTTTAGTTAGCTATTGGGTAGATTACTTGAACATTGCACAGATCAGTGACAGTGTAGAATATGAATATATTTCAAATATAATAGATTTAAATGATTTACATTTAGTGAAAAAAAATACATGTTTTAGGTCGCTCTCGATAAATATTCATGAAAAACGGAAAGCGAAGAAAGAAGGGACTTGAAGGGTCAGGCGAGGGAGGTTTCATTCCTCGTCTGTGTTTTGCTTATTTCAAAACCTTTTAAACTACCTGATGTGCATAAAATATCATAGAGAGGACATACAAGACAATTATTTTCTTTATAAAAGGAAGGCGATGAAGAATCATTTACATGGTTATGCTGTTCTGTTCAATAATTTATTGGGGGCACACACACACACACACACACACACACACACACACACACACACACACACACACACACACACACACACACACACTTATATTTTTCAGTTATTATTTTTATAAACACATTCTTCCTAAAGAGTGCCTGTGCTGTGAAGGATGCAATTATTACATCGAAAACTACCAGTCTTATTTTTCTGTTTGTGATCCAAGCATCTTGGCTTAAATAACGAATGCGTGCCAGACCCGAGTTGAGGCAATGTTATGTTGTGTGGGATTTGCGGGTTTCTTGTTTGTTTATTCACCGACATTCCGCATGTTCTTGTTAATAAGATATCCTTTTATGTAATTAATATGACTTTTTTTTTGCCAATATGGATGCAATTCTTTTTAAATGGTCACAATGTATTGAATTTGCTATCGTTTGACGTCCTATGCATATCACGTAATTCGTCACCGGCAGTAGTTTGTTTTATTTGTTTCACGTAATATTTTTTCCAATTGTTTAATCCATAAATCTTCTCCCTTTTTAAGCTGGCTTTTGATGATGACGCGTGTCCCGTGTTTAAATCACATTATTTCTTCGTGAACTATTTTATTTTGCAACACAAAAACGCCCAGCCAATCTCTATAGACGCTACATATTTTAGAAAAGAAACTAAAATTCTCCATAACAGCAGCGCACACCCACAGGTCTGGCACAGCCTCCCTCCGCCGTCCCTCTCCTCCTCTGGGCTGACCTCGCCGTCCCAAATTGCGTTCCCTCTCCCCAGCTCAATCTGTCTCATCCTTGCCCTTACACTTCCTCCCTCGGAATATACAGGGCTCCTGCAGGCGCCCCACTGTATTGTTCATATATCTGGTGTTTTATATCCGAGGAATATTCTAGGCTCGGTAAATAACAGGGCGGGGAATAAGCTCTTTCATATACACACGTTGGGGCGGATCGGTGCTTTGTAATTTGCCTGTGCGTGGCGAGGGAGCGAGGGTGGCCGGCCTACGGATCCTTTCCCCATGGTTCGAGTTTGTCCTGAGAAAAGCAAAGGTTTCCGTGGAGACAGGAATCTAAGGGAAGGGTGGGCAGTCGAGGCTGGGATGGTCTTCAAAGGGGAACTTGCCCACTTATTATTTAACAGACGAAATTGATCTCTGAAACATCTTACTATTTCAAAAAGTGTTCTCAAATCAGTCTTAATGATAATCGCCAAATAGAAATAATAATTTTGTTTGTTAGTTTGTTCAGTAAGTCGTGAATATCTACTTTCTGAACAATTTATTTTATTTACGTAGAATCTGCAACATTCCTCTGCCTTCCCTGTCTTCATGCCGTGAGACGTTTAGGCACCAGCACGAGGGAGACCACTGAGGAACAGCCTGGTACCTCCTCCTCCTCCTCCTCTTCCCCCTCTTCCCCCTCCTCCTCCTCCTCTTCCTCGCCTCCTCCACCGCCACATTTTACGTCGAGACAGGACGGATGAAAAAGAGGACTTCATCGCCTATTTTTTGAGCTGAAGTGCTAATCGAATCTATAAGAGGGTCGGAATTAGGGTGTGCTGACACGTTGATTGCCCCATGAAAACGACTGCGTGTCAATATCACCCCGGTGTTGTGGCCACGGGCTGGAGTAGGAGGAGGGAGGTGGAGGGTGCCAGGAGAGCGGGTCATAGGGTTGGGGGATGGGTTGGGGTCAGGGAGAGCGAAGGGAATCTAGATTCTAGAGGACCGTTTTTGGGATGCAGACGACGATGGGGATGGCCACCGACGCGCCGTTACTCATCTTTCGCCATGTTTGTGCTTACCAGGGCGAGAGAAAGGGGGGGAGACACAAGTGGGGATAGAGAGGGGAAGAGGAAGGGACTGAGAGGAAGGAAATGAGAGGGGGGAATGAGAGGGGGAAAAGAAAATGGGGAAAGAAAATGGGGAAAGAGAATGGGGGAAGAGAATGGGGAAAAAGAATGGGAAAGAGAAGATGAAAAGAGAGAGAGAGAGAGAGAGAGAGAGAGAGAGAGAGAGAGAGAGAGAGAGAGAGAGAGAGAGAGAGAGAGAGAGACTAAATGGGTTCGATCAGTTAGTTAAAAGTCCAGCAACTGAAACTTAATAAGGCAAAATTTAATGGTCATGATACACTAAAACAAACAAACAAACAAATCAATGCCCATCACGCAATAAAATCGTTGCTGAGAGAGAGAGAGAGAGAGAGAGAGAGAGAGTAAAGGACGTCCTGCAAAGCCTACGAGGACAGGAAGACTCAAATCCCAGCCAACGGGTGCGAGGGTGAGGCTGAGGCCGCGGCCGGTGACACGCGGACGCTCATCCCCGCAGGCTTCTCGTCGCCCTCCTTCTCCTCCTCGCCTCTCCCTCTCCTTCCTCATCTTCCGTCTTCTTCCATTTTCCTCAATCTCTCTCTCGTTTCTTGTTTTTTCTCTTCCTTCTTTCCCCGTGTCCTCATTTCCTCCCTGGTTTTCTCGTCTTCTCTCTCTTCTTGGGAATTCCGAAAGAAACCCCACAAAGGAGAAAAGTTCCCAGTCGAGGTAAAATGTGAGGTCCATTTACGCTTATACCCAGAAATTTTCGAGGACTAACGCCGCTGGACAGGTAGATATACTGATTGTGCTCACCTGTGGCCGCGGAGGAAATGGTGGAATTTGCATAAGTATAGCGAACTTTTGAGACAAAATAGATAATCCGATGAATTTATAATCCTACAGGAAGTAATTACAACACCACAGCGTGATAATGAAAAAATACATTTTTGCGCACAGAAACATGAAAATATAGTGTTATTTTTATCTGAGCACCTAAACTGTGTACATTTCTCTTACACCAGTAATTGCTAACATAATTATTTAACTTAAATGCAGATTCCGACTAATAGTCTTTACGTGCAGAATATGCTGTCATGATTGTCATTATATAAATGTTTTTGGCCCCAGTGAGCGGGGAAAAGGGGATGTAAAGAGGAAGAGTTAGGGATAGGAAGAAAGAAACGGATCAAACGAAAACAAAATCGAGAAATGAAGTAGGAACAGTGCGGCTTCAGACTGTAGGGAGGGGGGAAGAAAGGGCAAGTTGGAAAGGGGTAAAGGGATGGCTGGAGGAGGAAGGTAGGCTAAGTGAAAAAAAGTATACGCCGCAGCAGGAGGGAAGTTAAAAGAGCCATGGGAAGGGGCCTAAAAAGGTGAACAGGGTTGAGGAATGAAGGGGACCGGTGGGGAGAGGAGGGAAAGAGAACCGCACGAGCATAGTGTTGGTGGAGGGGCGTGACGGGGACAACCCAGTGCTGCGTCAGGCCCGCAAAGTTGTGGCGGGAACTTACAGAAGCGATGCCTTGATTCCATCTCTGTTACGTCGACCCGCCAGCCAATCAATCTGAAAGACACGAATAGCCACGTAATGCTGTATCCTGCGAGCGTAGGACCCTGGCCAATGGAACTTACTATGATTACCTACTGTATTTCGACATTTTTCTTTTACTGTGTAAGGTAAAGGTTGGGGGCTTATGCTGCTGCGCGTGGCCTCGGTGCTAATCTCCGTCACAATGCCCCTTGAACCTGTGGTGAGTGATTGTGTGGCACCGACATGTTACGGGCTAGCCTTTGTTTAGCCCTTGGCCTCTCTACCCTGGAGTAAAAAAAGTATATATATAAAGCAAGAAACAAAGAAAATACATATATTATTCTTGAAAATTACTTCGAACTCCAAGAAAATGAGGTTAAAGATATATATTACGTCCCTTCTTGGAACCGTCCATGCTCCAGACCAAACCAGCAGCTTCCTCTTTCTTCTTGTCCCTTCCTGCAGTCTGGCGCGCGCCCACGGCCCCGGCGACCCCCGCATGTAAGGGAGAGGAAGGGCCTCGCTTGTAACTATCAATGCACTCTTATTAGGAAGTAAACAGGCCAGGAATGCGATCCTTCGGTCCAGACGACTCGACCTCCTGACAGCAAGCAGCCGAGGAGATAACTTTTTACTTTCTAAAGCGGCTGTTTTTTGTTTGTTTCTTGCCCCATTGTTTCTCTGACCTGAAGTTGCTTTCATTCAACATTCCTTTCCATTTGTTCTGGTATGTTTCTGTCCGTGGCTATAAATGGTTACCTCTCATTTAATCTGTTTTTCATTCTCTATTTTTCTCTGATTCAGTCCGTGTGTTTTTTGTGTTTCCTCTTTCAGTGTCTGCATGAGTCTCTGCTTATATCTCTATCGTCCTTTGTCTGTTTGTATCTATCCGTCAGTATCTGTAGTTTTGTCTCTCAATATTTTTTGCTTTTGTGTGTGTGCTTGCTTGTGTATGTATTTTCGCTTCTTGGTGGCATAACAAGCATTACATTACATCACATGACATTAATTAGTTCCTCCCGAAATTGACCCCTCTTTCGGCCACCACTTTTGATTCTTTTTAGGAGCAGCGAGTAGCGGGCTTTTTTTTATTATTGTTTCTTTTTTTGTGCCCATGAGCTGTCTCCTTTGTTGTAAAAAAAAAAAAAAAATTGCAACCATTACATTCATTGCATCTCATTCTCATTGCATCGCTGACATACAACGGAGGGGTGGATGGCTGTCGGCTTCGCTATTTGGTGTGCTTCAGGTTGACTTGTAACACCACTTACACAGACAAACTAACTACATATAAAGATCACGATCCGCTCCAGGCCGCAGGGGGATCGGGTAGAACTTGTAATATGGCCATCTGTCTGCCTGTCTGTGTATACTTCCTTAGCCTTTAACGTTCTCTCTCTCTCTCTCTCTCTCCTTCCTCACTTTATCCCCATCGGCTTCCTCTCCACTATTACCATCATTCTCAAGCCTCCGTCCGTGATCCCCCCGGAGCCTCGAGAAGATCATAATCATCAAGATTCCACAGAAGTCGTGACCTGTCGGCAGCGTCCGCCACACAACGTAAGATCCTGTAGGACTTCCTATCTCGCTCCGCCGCCCCGCCGCTCCTCTGCTTCTGCGGCTTGCTGTTGTGGTTGTGGTTGTGGTTGTTATTTGGGGGTTTACATTAACTATGGTAACTTTTTTTTCTTTCTTTCCCTTTAATTCTCTTCATGTCTTACTTTCCCATCCCTTCCATTTTCTTCCCTTCCCTTCCCTTCCCTTCCCTTCCCTTCCCTTCTCTTTTCTTCTCTCTCTCCCGTTCCCTTTCACTCCTTTTTCTTTCCTTCCCTTCCCTTCCCTTCCCTTCCCTTCCCTTCCCTTCCCATCCCATCCCATCCCATCCCTTCCCTTCCCTTCCCTTCCCTTCCGTTCCCTTCCCTTCCCTTCCCATCCCATCCCATCCCTTCCCTTCCCTTCCCTTCCCTTCCCTTCCCTTCCCTTCCCTTCCCTTCTCTTTCCTTCTCTTCCTCCAGTTCCCTTCCACTCCTTTTTCCTCCCTTCCCTTCCCTTCCCTTATCTTCCCTTCCCATCCCTTCCCTTCCCTTCTCTTCCCTCCAGTTCCCTTCCACTCCTTTTTCTTCCCTTCCCTTCCATTCTTTTCGTTTCCTTTCCGTTTCCTTTCTTTTCCTTCTCTGTCGTTCTTTTTTCCCCTTCCCATCTTTGATTCTATCTGTTCTGTTTCCATTTTCTTCACTTCTGTTTTTTCTCTCTTTTGTTCCCTTTCGTGTGACTTTCCTTTTATTAGCTAATCTTATGTATTTCATTGTATTACTCTGTTGTATTATTTTCTTGTAACTGTTTTAGAGTATTGTTTTGAGATCTCATTTAATTGTATGAGTTTTAGTTTTTTCTGTTTCTCTCAATCTCTCTCTCTCTCTCTCTATTTCTCTTCCCTCTCTCTCTCTCTCTCTCTCTCTCTCTCTCTCTCTCTCTCTCTCTCACCCCTGCAGTAGCGGGATCAGTTCCGGCTTATCAGAGGGATAAACAGATCTAGCGGGGCAAGGAACCGAGCAAACACTTCAGGGCCTCCTCCAGGGCCTTGAACGAGAACCCGCCGGGAGGCCGAGGTCTTGCCGCCGCTTTTTTAACCCTTTCTCTTGTGTTTCATCTTCGACACTGTTCCGGGTTGCAGTGATCATCAAAGTGAGGAAGGAGGAGGAGGAGGAGGAGGAGGAGGAGCAGCAAGAATTACGGAAACATGGAAATACGGAAATACAGGCAACAGAATGCTTATTGGCTCATTATAAGGTTATCTATCCTAGTGCTAGTGATTTAATCTGTTCGATAGTCACAGAGCAGATAGAAGAACTTTGGTACGTATATGTTCAGTTTAATACTAAATCAGCTTCCTCGAGGCTGGGCGTTCTGTACCGTCTCCGCCAGTTCTTCTCCCCTGCACAGTTGCTGTCCATATACAGGGGCCTTGTCCGCCCTCGTATGGAGTATACATCTCATGTGTGGGCTCCACTCACACAGCTCTTCTGGACAGAGTGGAGGCTAAGGCTCTTCGTCTCATCAGCTCTCCTCCTCATACTGATAGTCTTCTACCTCTTAAATTCCGCCGCAATGTTGCCTCTCTATCTTCTATCGATATTTCCA
The DNA here is from genome assembly GCF_024679095.1 of Eriocheir sinensis. NCBI lineage: Eukaryota > Metazoa > Arthropoda > Malacostraca > Decapoda > Varunidae > Eriocheir > Eriocheir sinensis. The sequence continues at coordinate 20,130,102 of NC_066523.1, read as the reverse complement.
CGCTGACTGCTCTTCTGAACTTGCTAACTGCATGCCTCCCCCCCTCCCGCGGCCCCGCTGCACTCGACTTTCTACTCATGCTCATCCCTATACTGTCCAAACCCCTTATGCAAGAGTTAACCAGCATCTTCACTCTTTCTTCCCTCACGCTGGTAAACTCTGGAACAATCTTCCTTCATCTGTATTTCCTCCTGCCTACGACTTGAACTCTTTCAAGAGGAGGGTATCAGGACACCTCTCCTCCCGAAACTGACCTATCTTTCGGCCACCTCTTTGGATTCTTTTTAGGAGCAGCGAGTAGCGGGCTTTTTTTTATTATTGTTTTCTTTTTTTGTGTGCCCTTGAGCTGCCTCCTTTGTTGTAAAAAAAAAAAACTTTTAATGAGCTGAAGCTGTTCGAGCTTACTAGTTCACCAGGAAGGTTGCTCCATTGGCTGATGACTCGTAATATGAGAAGAAAATCCTGCTGATGTCTGTACTACATCGCCTCTCTTAAACAGATAGACCATTATTTCTAGTTCTTGAGTTAGTTTGTAGCTCAGCGAACTTGGAGTGACCGACGTTTACAAACTCCTTTAGGTTCTTGAAGTCCTGAATGATATCATATAGACAACATTGGTGAAAATGTTATTCTCCCAGTTTTCATATATACCTTGGAAGAAGTCCAAGTGTATTTGTTTAGCAGGAACGCATATTTCTGAAACCGTGCGGGGTCCCGAAAATAAAAGCATTGTCTTATGGAAAACTGAAAAGTTTGTCTCTAATTATTTTCTCAAGGATTTTGTCTGCCACTGATGGGTCTATAGTTAAGGTAACGTTTTTAATCTATTACGTTCATTTTAACAACAGAGAGCGTGCTGTAACCGTAACAAATTACGCCTCCTCCCTTTTTGTTCGTTCGTTTTTCTGAAAGATTTCATATCCTGGGAACGTCAGTTTAGTCACTAGATGCGTAGAGTTGGCCTAGGCGCAAGAGGAGGAGGAGGAGGAGGAGGAGGAGGAGGAAAGTAGTAGGAAGAGTTGGAGGTGAGTGCGTTGAGGTTCATGGGAACGATTTTGTATGTGGAGATGCCAATCAAAACAAGAGCAGCGACATGTATTATGATAAAATACAACAACTCCTCCTCCTCCTCCTCCTCCTCCTACTACTACTACTACTACTACTACTGCTACTACTACTACTACTACTACTACTACTACTACTACTACTTTTACTACTACTACTACTACTACTACTACTCCTACTACTACGAATGCTAACAGATATAATGATAACAGGACAACAGAATCAGTAGATCGCCTTGGCCTGGGCGGTTGTGCAAAGAAACTCTAGTCTACGTAGTTAAGTACACAGGGCAGGCGGCGGACACCCGGACTACGCAGGTTCATTGTAACAGATCGCGGCCAAGCACGAGCTGGACGCAGGGCATTATTCAGGCGAATGGCGTGCAGACAACACACTGAGCGATGTGATTAAAAGAATTCCCGTATTCCACAGGCACAAAAAAGTAAATCTGGCTGCAATTCCATAGAGTTCCTCCCCTCACAGCCTTCTCTCCCATCCCTCTCCACCCCTTCCCTCCTTCTCTACCCTCCTTTCCTCACACCTGCTCCTCCGCTCAACCCTTCCCTACCTCCCCTGCTTTTTTTCTTCTATAATTTCCTCATATTTGTCCTGTCACTCTCTTTGTCCCTCTCTCTCTCTCTCTCTCTCTCTCTCTCTCTCTCTCTCTCTCTCTCTCTCTCTCTCTCTCTCTCTCTCTCTCTGCGCGAATTGTGTGTGTGTGTGTGTGTGTGTGTGTGTGTGTGTGTGTGTGTGTGTGTGTGTGTGTGTGTGTGTGTGTGTGTGTGTGTATGGGATTATCTGAGAGTCCAGCTCATTGCTTTCATTATACATTCTCATTAAATAACAATGAGAACTTTTAATGAAAAATGCATCACTCTGCATCAGGGGATTAATAAATAATTAATTATGTCGGATTACTGAAAATTACGCTACATGGACTTAATTAATCTGTGTAATGGAAAATGGTTTTAATAAGAGGCAGAATATAATGGGTTTAGTGTCATAACACGGAGGAAAAAGCGGTCCTAATGATGAGGTGGCGGTGCAGACCTGGTAATGATAATGAGGATGATGCTGATTATATTGGCGGCTGCGACGGCTGTCATTATAGTACTGGCCATATTTTATGCGATTTTTTCCCTTTAAAAAATATTCAGGCAAAGGGATATAAACCTTGGTGTATATCGCCAGGAAAATAAATATGTTTATCAGATGTAGCACAAATCTTGTAGTTTAGATATTTTTCATGTGTTATTGTATTCAGCAATAATTAATTAAAGGTTATTGACTGAGCAAATGAGTAGTGTTGTTGAACCGAGAATTGTGAAAATGTGGAATCGTGTCAAATAGAAAAAAATGAAATAGAGGTCACTTGACAGTATTGTAATATTAATACTTGAGAGCAAAGTAGTAATGTATACGTTTCCATTTATAGAAAGTTAAAGTTACGTAACAAGTCAGGATGATTAAGCGTTATTGCTCACAATGTTTTAAATTAAATTTTATGCCACTTTGAAACCATTACTATTTCGTTACATTACCCCCCCACATAGAACACACACGCCGCCCACAAATACACACAACAACAACAACAGCAACAACAACAACAACAACAACAACAACAACAACAACAACAACAACGAAAACAAACACAAAAACAAACAAACAGCATCAAGACTTTTAGAAACTTTTCCCCAGTCAATCTATCGCTGCCTCCTTCCTTTCCCATCTCCTTTCCTGCCATTTCCTAAACTTGTCTAAATCTTAAGCATCCTCTCCCCATGCCTCCCTTTCTCTCTCTTCTCTCCTTCCTCCTTCCCTTTATTATCTGTGTTTCTTCCCTCCTCAGCGTCCCTGAGGCTCCTGGATCTCTCACAAATACGCTGGTAATCCCTGATCCTGAAATTGAGTGAAATGGATTAATAACTTCTGTGGCTCTTTGCGTTAGTGGCGGCAGTCTCTTCGGTGTGTCTTGACTCGGCTGCCTTTGTTTCTGTCTCTGTCTCTGTCTCTTTCTCTCCCATTCTCTCATTCTGCTATGGTTTTCTCGTTATCTCATTTCCTCATTTATAGTTTGAGATGTGTACTATTTGTTTTCACTTGTATACTTGATCCTCTTTGGTTGGTCTTTAGTGCTGATAATTTTATGTTTAATTTCTGATAGATTTCATAACGGTAATTCTTTTTCTTTTGTGTGGTATGTATACGTGAACATGGCTTTGAGGGGTGAAGAGGAGAATTAAGAACAAAGGAGTATTATAGGCTCTTATGACGGATTTTCTCGTCTTAGTCCTCATCCCGCGGCGTTCTCTTCCTCTCGTACCAATCAGACTCAGTACTCAACTACCGAGGCGGAGGGAGCGCAGACTATAAGCATTCTAGTTCCTTCCTGCCGGGTTTGTTTTATGTCCGGATGCCGCAGTGTCTCCTCGTCCTAGTCGTCCCGCGGTGCCCTTCTCTTCCTCGTACCAATCACACTCGTTACTCCCTGCCGTCGTGGCTTCCCGAAACGAAAGTGCATCGCCTCTTTCCTTCACCCTCCCCTTCTCCCTCCTCGCTCAGAGACTTGTAATGCTCCCTAGTCTCTCCCTGTACTGGGTCTGGAGAAGAAAAGAGAGGGAGAAAGAGAGAAAAAGGGCAGGGTAACAATGAGAACAAATTCCATACTGTGTGTGGTCTTTCAGAGGACGCCCTAAATGAAATTTCCTCCTGGTCAGACGTTCGACGCTAGACGAAATTAGGAACATGAATTCGACTGATTTATCGCGTTGATTTGATTCCTCGCGGCACGATTTAGAGCGTCTTGGGGCCGGGCTGAACCATGACCTCCGGACCGACGAAGAGATTCGGAAGTCCCCGCCGCATTCATGGAGAGTATGGGAGTTAAGTGGATTAATAAGGTGCAAGGTAATGGGAAAGGCGAAATATTTGGGGAAATGCTTGATGTGGGGAGAACACAGAAGTTGACGCTCCCGGAAGAGTGTGAATGTTGTGTTTGGGTTTGTCACTGCCTGTTTGTGCGGCGTTGGTGTAACTCCATTGTCTATACGCACTTACAAAGACGAGGAACAACAAGACGTGCTTATCAAAAGGCGTTAACAAGATATGAGAAAAGCAAAATTTTAAGTCATTAAAAATTTTCGCCACGGTTCGGTGGTTAGCGTCCCCGACTACGAATCTATGGGCCTGGGGTCGAACCCCGGCCTGGGCAGTCGGCGTGCAGCCCACTCAGCTTTACCTTCTTCCTTTCGGGGTGGTCGGTCAATGAGTACCTGGGGACACCTGGAGAAGGTAAACTGTGGTAACCCGATGTTACACTGGGGTGTGTCGGGTTAATGGTTCTCCCACCACAGGCTCAGTACAGCGGGCGGGCGATGAGCACCGCCGCCACGCGCAGCTGTAGTGTATCCCAATTTTCCTTTTCCTTTACATTCAAAATTGATTGACATTGTAGTATATTTTTTCAGTATATCTGAGATCATTCCTTTGAGCCCCTGTATGGATAAGACTCTTCCCTTTGCTTCACCTCCCTGCTTAGCCTCGGATCATTGTAGAGCGTCAAAAATGAGTTAATGACGTCTGATTCTCTTTGTTATGGTAGTGGCAAACTACGGGCTCATGAAGGGGAACAGACATCTCGCGTATCACTCACTACTAGGTCGATTACTTGTGTGTAAAACAGGGATCCAACTGTTACGATCTTTGCTCCTGATTCCGCCACGATGTCAAAAAATGGGAGTCGCGGGTGGAATCGTGATGACTTCATCAAAATCTGTTGGAAAAAGGGGCAGGGCTTACGCTACAACGAAGTCACAACGTAATTTGCACGAAACCCAAACGCTTCCCAACGCTATGCTACGACCCTACATCCAGAAGACTCGGACATTCTTTAGGAAGACCCTGGAACCAGGTCTTCGCGTTGCAATAACCCTCCGATTCCTTGCATCGGCGGACACCTACAAGAATATGTCCTACGCATTCCGTGTGCAACCTTTTATGGCCGCGCTTTGCGGGGCGGAACCTTGTGAGGCCTGGGGAGCTGCTGCAACATCTACAGCGTCGCCTGCTTTGCGGTGCTGCCTGACGTTTTCCTGCGCATATCCCGGTAACTCGCGACGCGCAAGGAACATGCAAGGACTCATAAGGACTCGCAACGATACAACGCCGCGTAACGACGCACCACGATTCCACTACGATCCGGCTGAGTCGGTCTCGCAAAAGTTTTGAACTTTTCAAAACCTCCCCAACGTGTCGCTGTACCGCGTTGGGTCTCGGAGACCTGGCAACGCTGCGCAACGTTGTTCCAAGTTATGCGTTGTGACCAAACGATTGAATATATGATTCTATAACGAGTATATTAGATTTATCGTTGTATAGTGCCAATTAGTATTTTGTCGAATCGTGGCGGAATCGGGAGCAAAGATCGTGACAGTGGGACCCCGGCTTAAGAGTTCAAGTGTCGCCACGACACGGCCAACAGTAATAGTAACCGAAGGACTCGGCACTTTATTCTCTGTTCATTGGGATAACTAAGCCATGTATTTAATTTTGGGCATAACATTATATCCCTCGGAATTATAGATGAAACAATGGTAGTCGGTGTTCTTCAAGCGGTTTTTTGATATCGACTTTAAAACAGTCGAGTCTTTGAAGTAAATGTCAGTCTGTGTGGAGGCCTCATGAATGTCTGCCTCCTCCTCTTCGTCTGTCTTCTTAAAGACAAGATGTCACCCATTATTCTCTTTCTAAGTGAGAACAATAATATGAAAGGAAACTTTATTTACGAGCAGCTCCCAAGAGTCCGTTGTACTTTTCCCCTGTGAGGAAAGACACAAGACGCTACGAACAATACGCCGCCAAGCAAACACATGAATAGACAAAGGGAGACTTGCCTGCCGCCGAAGCTGGCTCTCAAATGAACCAGTTGTAAAGAAAAGGCCGCCGCCAAGTCCTGCGCAGGAGAAAACACACAAAAAAAAGCACCAGAAAGAAAAACAAAAGAAACGTCGAAATGATAAAAAGTGCCCAAAAGACGACTTGACGAAACAGAAAAAGCAGCAATGGTGTAATAAAACAGTAAATAGCGTGTGGGGGAGAGAATTATGTTCTTTACGTGGGCGTCGAAGAATCCTTTGTGCAGCGCTAGAAAATGTACCAGTACGTCCATTTAGTTGTGTTTTTCATTCCTTTTTTTCCACTCCGGCAAGCGAAGGTTGGGGGAAGGGCGGAGAGCAGAGTGAAAGACATTAGAAATTACATTAAAACTTCTGAAGCCAAGAATTCACAAGTAACAGCGCAAAAGTTAAGAGATCTTGTCGCGGGTGACTCTTCTTTCCACTCCCTCTCAGTGACTCCCTCCCAGCACCCCTCCCTGCCGTCACACCCTCCGCGTCACTGCACCAGCTATTTGCCTCCCAGTTTAAGCCCGTTGCTTCGTCGCCCTTGCCGCTTTCCTGTTACAGCCGCGTCGTCCGTGCAGCTGCGCGTCTTTTCATTAGCCTGGGAGGCAGTTCGTCCTCTCCCCCATGTACACCGGCTCCCCGCTATATTCCTTCCAGCCTTACTCGGTCACGCCGTCTGAGGGAGAAGCGTGTTAAGGCCGCCCGTATCTGGTCTGAACCGCGGAAATTAAACTCCCAGATATACATACTAGATTACCGGCGTCTGGCGGCGGCTGGGGCGGAACAGCAGCCCCTCGGCGGGCAAGAAGCGACCTCGGTGCAGGCTGCGAGGGCGGGTTTGTTGACCTTCACGCGGCATGACAGGTAGAGAATGTAATTTCTGGTTTGATGTATTAACTGGCATGCGAGTTGTAGTAATGAGTGGTAATTCGTGTTTGTGTGGCAGCCGACGCTGCCTCCCTTCAGCCCCTGCCCCGCCGAAACACACCAACACCTGCCCTGCCGCCGCCCCGCAGCCACCACGGACTGGGGCAAGTCCCCTGGCCACCCTCACCTGATTTGATTATCATCAATAATTACGTAAATATCAGGACGTGAATGATAACAGATGGTACTCATGTAGGGGTTTAAAGGCTGCCAATTAATGCTGTACACTCAGGCTGCAGCTGAATACCAAATGGCCATCATGGGACACAGATCTGGCGGTTCCTTCGCGTCTTTGTACGTCAACACAAACCTGAGAAAAAAATATTACAGTAAAAACGCATATTAGAGTCTTTCAAGATTTGAATATTGTTATATATGTATTTACTAAGTATATATTTTCCAAAGTGACTTAAAAACTATCTTGGTGGCTACGAACCCTCCGTGTGTTTCTCCCAGGTGTGGTGTCAACTTGTATTATGGTATAGACAAATTAAGTTACATATCACTGCAGTTACATTACATTGCATGCGATAGCCAGATAGTGGGCATCCACATTAAAAAAAATATTTTCTCAAACGTTCTTACAGCACAGTTTTCTTCGAAAAATAACGAGAAAAGTGCTATTTTAATTCCATTTCTCTTCCCACACCCAACGCAGAAATGGAAGTTGTCGGCCTTAAGAGAAAGACGCTCAGCGAGGGCAGGGAGTAAGTATATTTAGGGAGCATCGCTCATTCTGGGACGCGCACGCTTGACTCACTCCTCACTGTGTCCTGCCGCCATATTCATTTACTCCTGCCTGCAAGAGTTTCTTTCTGTTTTAAACGAGATTTTAACAAATATCTATTTTTTGTAATAGCCGGAAAGTGACAGACTCCTGGACTGTCGTCACGTTGCAGCTGGCATTAGAAAATCAATATTAGCTTTTCATTTATATCTTATGGTTAGATTTTATCTATATATTTTTGCTTCAGCAGCATTCAGTTTCATGTTTGCCATGAAAATGTCTTCATTAGCTGTGCTCCGTCCATAAATTATTTTCATAACTGCGAAACTGGCGCTTTTTTTCATATTTGCGTATAGTCTTCCGGTTCTCTCTAAGAATAATGACATTTTCCCTCAGAGACCCGCGGAGGAGCAGCGCCTCTTCTCCCCGCGATCACGCTACATTACCCGACTGACGCAATACACACTTTGGAAAAGTACGAGGAAAGCTGCGTCGTTTATATGGAGGTGGGAGAGATTTCTTCCAGAAGAGAAGGCGCGGAGAAGACCAGGTAGTGAGGGAGGAAGAGGGGAGGAAGAGGGTAAGAGGCGCGTAGCAACAGGCTGACGGAGACTAAGAGGCTGAGTAAGGAATCCTCATTTAAGAGACAAAAGAAGGAGATAAGTGAAGAAGAGACTGGCTCGTGTGTAGTGGAAGAGTTCTTAAGGAGGAGGGCGAGAAGGCAGGCACCCCGATGCGTTTATATCATTTACCAAAGTGTCTCCCCAAGAGGCCGTACAAGGGCGGCTCTGTGCCTTGTGCCGCAACACCAGCCCTAATGAGCCAAAATGGGCGGCTAGGCCTCGTACTGTCCCGGCGGAGGACAAGTAATACTCAGCTTATTTCAGGAGACGGCGCCACTTTCCGCGTTTACGTGGCTGGCGTAAGACGCGTCCTAAGTCCTTGTAGAGGATGGCATGAATTATATTAATTTGAATAGTCCACAGATGCTTTTGTTTTCAGCTTAACACCCGATTGCCAGGCATTCAACTGAAGTCCCTGAGCGTAAACTTCCTCTTAATTTGGAAATGAAAGAAATCATTCACTCGTATGCGACTTTGCAATAGAGAAAATACCAGAGTGACTCGGAAACTTTAAGTTGATTTCTTTGTTTGCCATGCTGCCGAGGCATCTCGAGGGTAAAGGGCTGGGGGAGGTCGAGGTTTGGGGAGGTTAAGGGCTGGAGGCTGGGGCGGAGCAGGCGGCAGGGAAGTGACAGTCGGGTAAGCCGGAGGTGTGTTAGCAAAGCCAGATGTAAGTGGGACCTCAGAGTTACGTCTGTTGCTTCCAGATACTGGAGAGAGAGAGAGAGAGAGAGAGAGAGAGAGAGAGAGAGAGAGAGAGAGAGAGAGAGAGAGAGAGAGAGAGAGAGAGAGAGTGAGAGAGAGAGAGAGAGAGAGAGAGAGAGAGAGAGAGAGAGAGAGAGAGAGAGAGAGAGAGAGAGAGAGAATAAATACATTATCTCTGTATACATAATGGATCGTAAGCTGAAAATTCATCTTGAGTATAAAAGTGAATTATGCACAAAGTAAAAATGAAGTTACAGAGAAAAAGGAATAAAGACAGAGAAAGTGAGGAGCGGAGGCAGAAAAGCCAGGAAGAAGCTGAGAGTGAGAGGAGAGGGACAGGTCCCGGGGGAGAGGGAGATAAAAGTTAGCGGAAGAGGCCAGCTGCCGCCCCGCCCCCCTGCCCCGCCCCCCTCAAACACACTCCGGGAGAAAGCCACATCCCGCCCCACATTCAAGAGTGCTGCAACGCTAGGCACGGACCAGTAGTGTGCTAAGACTACGAAGAACTGAGAGGATTGAGGCCACCCAAGTACACATATTTGACAAGGCTTTCGTAGGAGTTTCGGGCATTTCTAGAGGTAGTCTAATGACCCTGGTGGTGGGTTGTCCCTTCTGTACCATAAACCTAAAAAAAAAACTTCATTAAGACCCTACTGATCTTCTGTTCGACCTTTGAAAGTAGTTGATGTGAGGGGTGGAAACGTCTTAATCATTTCGGCGCCCCTATGCACACTTTTGACAAGGCATTCGTAGGAGTTTAGGGCATTTCTAGAGGTAGTTTAATTATCGGTAAAGTCCTAAACGTCTGTGGCTGTATGCAAACAAAAATAAAATCATGTTAACGCTTGATTTACTTTTGTACTGATTTTCTTTATGTATTATACTATTAATGCCCCTGGTGGTAGTTTGACCATTCTGTACCATGAACCTAAATAAACTGGACTCATTGGAACCCGACTAATCTTCTTTTCGACCTTTGGAAATAGTTGATGTGAAAATCGGAAGCGTCTAAGAAAATAGCCCTTAGCCTTTAGCCCACACGGTCACGCGGCCCCCGATGCAGAGGCTGAGGGCCGGAGCCGAGGTTAGGTTGTGAAGTGTTCGTTCAGGTGTCGGCTCTTGGTATCGATGAACTCTTAAACTGCAGGGAAGTAATTATCGGACAGACCGAACGGCAATATTTTTAATTGTTTTATGTTCGGATAGCTTCAGAATGCATTAGAAGAAGAAAATGTGATTGTTTTCCTACCCCGTGGAACACACACACTCACACACACACACACACACACACACACACACACACACACACACACACACGATGCGTGCGCTCGTAGGAAAGAAAGTTTTCAATGTCAGACTTCTTTACAGCTTAAGGGAAGGAAAGATGAAAAGGAACGAGAAATAAATGAAAATAACAGGAAAACAATTGAGAGAGAGAGAGAGAGAGAGAGAGAGAGAGAGAGAGAGAGAGAGAGAGAGAGAGAGAGAGAGAGAGAGAGAGAGAGAGAGAGAGAGAGAGAGAGAGAGAGAGATTAAGGGAGGCTGGGGTATGAGGGGGAAACGAAGAAGGGAAGAAAGGGAAGGAAAAGAGAGATGCCTCCAGGGACGGTGACCCTGACCCTGCCGGAAGCGTATCCTCCCTCTCCTTCTTTCTTTCTCTCTCTCTTTCTCTCTCTCATTCTCCCTCTCTTTCTCGTGTTCTTTCTCACTCCCACTTTCTCATCATTGTCTTCCTCCTTTTCCCCTTTAATCATTGTCTCCTTCCTTCATTGTCGTCATATTTTCTCCTCTTTTTCTTTTCCTTGTCTTCTCTTCGACGCTCCTCCCTCCCCTCGGCGTCCCTGCTCCTGAGTGGTCATTTGAATATTCTTCTTCACTGACTTCCTCCTCTCAACTAACACTTAAATGACTGACTCACGTGTCCTGAAAGATGATTATTAATTGGCTCTTCCTTCCGGAGCGCCACGGTGATCTTTCCACTTTGCATAAAATCAGAAAGGAAACGAAGAAAATATAATTAAACCTTTGTTGTTCATTGTGTTTATTTCTCTTGTATTCAAATAAAATAGAGAAAGGGTTCAATTCGTGTCCTAGTTGTTTTGTTTGCTTGCCATTGATATGTGAACTTTGTGTCTCTGTATATGTAGTCTATGGATATGTATATGAATGCGGCTATGTATATGTAACCTCTGTGTATGTGTATGTATATATGTCAATGTATAAGTCCTCCTCCTATGAATAAGTCCTCCCAACCTCTGTATTAAGCTCCTCGCCTGCCTCGTCGATGTTTCTGCCCCCTGTGCCTCTGCCTCTCCATTCCCCTCAAAATATTCGCTTCAATCATCGCCAGTGTTAGAGTACTTAGTTTGGATCCTTATTTTGAGACGATTTTTGCATCTGTAGCTCCGTTTCAATGAGCCGTTGCTTCGTATAAATTCTTCACTTTTCCTGTCTTGCCTTCCTTCTTGTCCTTAATTGGTTCTTCGTTTTATCTTGTTTTCGATTAATGCCGTCAGTGTTGCTGTTTTTTGTTGTTTCTCTAGTTCATTTTTTTATTTTTCTTCTTCTTTCTTCTTTTTCTTCATGTTGTTGTTGTTGTTGTTGTTGTTGTTGTTGTTGTTGTTGTTGTTGTTGTTGTTGTTGTTGTTGTTGTTGTTGTTGTAGTTGTTGTTGTTGTTGATCTTCTTCTTCTTCTTCTTCTTCTTCTTCTTCTTCTTCTTCTTCTTCTTCTTCTTCTTCTTGTTTCTCTTCCTGAGGTGGGTCACAAGAAAGGGGATTATCAGAGGTAAAGCCGATGTCGAGACTCACTCTCTCTCTCTCTCAAACACACACACACACACACGCACGCACGCACGCACGCACGCACGCACGCACGCACACACACACACACACACACACACACACACACACACACACACACACACACACACGCACGCACGCACGCACGCACACACACACACACACACACACACACACACACACACACACACACACACATATATATCGAGATGCCGCCGACGCCACCATAACACACACAAGCTTTTAAGTTCTCTCATCCTCCCGTCTCGGTGGGGTGAAGGGCGACTTACCGACCAAGTTAGCGGATAAACGGGTTTGGAAACTGCGCAATGAGGGGACCACGTAAAGTTGTGCGGCGCGGTGCGGGGCCGGAGGGTACAGACGTGGATGTGGGGAAGGTGCGTCGCGAGTGTGTCCTCCAGAGTCAGACTGTGCGTTATTTACTCTGGATATGGAACCTTAAAAAATACGCACTAAGTAGTTTTGCATCGTTGGCCCCTGGTTCTTGACGCGATCTATTTTGTCATTTTTTAATGCATTTTGTAGGCTTCTTGGTTTTCTGTAAAATGTAAAAAAAAAAAAAAATAAATAAAAAAACCTAATCTGAGTAAGTATATGTCAGGTTTTAACGGTTGTTTTAGTAACTATCATGGAAGATACAAAGCCTCGTATTCTCGGACGATTCAGACTCTCACAACAAATATTTCCACAGGCCATGAAGGAAATTAGTCGGGTTCTCATTTGTGTTTTTTTTCATTTTCATGTTGCAGAAACCTTGTCTAACTTTGACTAGGCTAATAAAACTAACCATTGAAATACCCAAAACCTCTACGAAAGCCCTATTAACTGTGGGTGTGCAAGTCCCGGAATGTTTGATAATACCTGCCAAAGTGTTTTACTCGAGGAACAAATGGATAGAGTAAGACAAGTCAACGTGCTTAGGAGATGACAGGTGACGCTAGGACTGCGACCTTGACCTGCCGATTAAGCTACTCAGGACTAGTAAGGACCTAAGTGGCTAAGAGGGGGCGGAATCGATGTAGGAGTCTGGGAACTTGTCTCTCTCCTCTAACAGGCTTAGCCCAGCTGTCAGACATCATTATCCCTCTAGTTAAGGGCAGATTGGGAGCGACAGAAAGGAGGAGGGGAAAGGAGTAAACTAGAGGATAGGGAAGAGAGGGAAGTAGCAAGATTAGCGGAGAAGATATAGGAGGGAATAAGGAGTGTTAAGTATGAATAAGGAGAGCAAGAAAACAAAGGTAGCGAGGAAGAAGGGATAAAAGGTCGGTAATAAATATACTTAATTGCTGGAAGGGGATTATGAACGAACACCAACGGGAGATTTGAGAGAGGGAGAGAGGGAGAGAGAGGGAGAGAGAGGGAGAGAGAGAGAGAGAGAGAGAGAGAGAGAGAGAGAGAGAGAGAGAGAGAGAGAGAGAGAGAGAGAGAGAGAGAGAGAGAGAGAGAGAGAGAGAGAGAGAGAGAGAGAGAGAGAGAGAGAGAGAGAGAGAGAGAGAGAGAGAGAGAGAGAGAGAGAGAGAGAGAGAGAGAGAGAATATAGGTGACTCAATTGTAAGGATGTGATTACGCCTGATGTAAGCGGCGGGGGGGGAAGGAACATATCAGTGGCAGGGAGTGGCGGAGGACGGAGGAAAGGGAAGGAAGGATAATGCAAGATAAAGTGAGGTGAGAGAGAAGGAAGACGACTCAACTCAAAGAAGAGAGCGACCCAAAGAAATACGAAAGTCATCCCACGTAAGAGCATAATGTACATCCAACCCTAATTGTTAAAGGGAAACAATTTAATGCGTTTTGCTCATTAATTAATCCATATGACATGCGGGAGAGCGGTGCGACATTTGGTTTTTCTTCCATAACTGAGTTGTCTCTTATTTTTCTTCTTTGATCTATACAGTATGGACCGGTTCAGGCCTTGCCACTTGTCGGTGAAAATAACCTTGATAGGCTTGATAGGTTTAGTGAGAGGCACAGAGAGCAGCCGTCACCCCTTCCCCCCCCCCCCCCCCCCACACACACACACACACACACTCGTCCCTTTGGAGAGGCCTGACTCCTGGCCGGCCGGCACCGTGTGTGCAGCGAGGCGCGCCACTCCACACTGGAAATACAGTGAAAGTTTGTTCTCCATTGAATCGATTCATGGAGAAAATTTATCCTCTTAAAGGGAGGGTGCGAGGCTGTTTCCCTTTGTGTCGGCGTGTGGAGGCGGGAGGCGGCGGCGCTAACATCCACCTTCCACTCCAGCCAAGACGTCCCGAGGAGCCGTGGGAGTGCCGAGGAGGCGTCCTGAGAGAGGCCCGGGGGAGGGGGAGGCGGAGGGCGCGGAGTCTAGGGAGAGACGTTCTGTGAGTGTCCTAGAATTATACGAGACATCTTGAGAGGCTCCAGAATCTCGGGGAAAACGTCTGGAGGAAAACTGGAAAACCCTGGGCTCGCACATCACCTCGTATCTCCAGACGGATCTGACTTCCTCATTAGGAGTGAACGGTTCAATATTCAGGGGCTCGGTGGTGCCCTTTGGTAGCCGCCGTGCCCGCCCCGCTGGTTACACTCCCGTCCCGCCTGCCAGGGAGATGGAGAGTGATGGAGGAGGCTGGGCGGCAGGGAAAGTGAGGAAGGAATGGCGTAGGTACAGTGTGTGTGTGTGTGTGTGTGTGTGTGTGTGTGTGTGTATGTGTGTCTGTGTGTATGTGTGTGTGTGTGCGTGTGCGTGTGCGTGCAAGAGGGAAAATGGAGAGAGGGAGACAGGGAGTGTAAATAGAAAGGTGACACAAAAGAAAGGAGAGATTTACGGAGATGGATGTGATGGAGTGGGGGAGGCGGAGAAAGAATAGAGTGAATAAGACTGATTAAATGGAGTGCGACATAAGAAATCACGGCACAGAGACCTGCAGACAGACAGAGCTATAGGTGAGGAAGGTGAAAAGACTACCGGAAGGGGGGGGGAGGGAGGGTACTGCAGAGGGAGAAGTAGAGAGGAGGGAAAAAACACGCTTGATAAATGTGAAGAGAGGTGACAGAGGTGGAGGAGCGATGAAGATGCACCGCACGGGAAACTCTTGTAATTGGAAGAACAACAGAAATGAAATGTTTACTCCCGTGTTCCAAAGATGTACAGCGGAGGAAGCAAACACACAACCAACTGGTACTGGAAAAGTGAGCTGGAGAGAGAAACGTTGGATTTTTAGCAATGGTAATGGTGGTAGTGGTATTATTATTATTATTATTATTATTATTATTATTATTATTATTATTATTATTATTATTATTATTATTATTATTATTATTATTATTATTTTTATTAGTTGTTGTTGTTGTTCAAATGAAGTGTTCCTCTGGTGCTTTGGCGGCGTTTGTCAGGCCTCTCCTGATTGGCTGCATGGTTTCCTATCTCGCTCTCGTGGAGGGAATCTGTTAATAGCATATGCTTTCGTGCTTCGTTTCTGTTATTTTTCTTAGCTGACCTCTTGTACAAGACAGACAATTATGGTTGGCTCATTAGACTCAGCAGTGATTGTAAAGCTCAACTATGATTTAAAAAAAAAAACTAAGGCATGAAGGTATAAGTGAAAGAACAGCTCCGAAATGTTATACTTCTTTTACTTATTGTAGCCATCTGAAAGAGTAATTAATTCGTACTGAAATAAACCATTTTAACCTCTTGGGGAGAAGTTGAGAAAATGAAATCAGAAGTTAAGCTTAATGTTGGAGCGCGGATGAGGGCATGGGTGAGCACGGCACGTGCCGACACCCGGGCTGTTTGTACTGCACATCATTCGAGCCCGTGCGTAATATAAATGTGCGTGGCTGTGTACGTAGAGTTTTCGGCGTCACTGCCTAGCTAACGCTCTGCTCATAACACATTGTTTTGCAATGTTGTTTTTGGTTCCACTCTGATGGAAATCTTCCCCGAATAAACTTTTGCTGGTGCAAAATGTGGTAGGAGATGTACTGAGACTATGTAGTTGAACTAAATGTTAAAATTTTGTATATAACTATGTTAACCAGAACCGTCTATCTTGTATAAGAGGTTTGCTAACGCAAGTATCATACGTAGTAACAATTAGCACGAGAGCATGTATGAATGACAGCCAACCTCCAAAAGAGCAAGAAAGAAAATTCCAGCCTTTCAGGAGAGGCCTGACAAACACTGCCACGACGCCCGAGGAGCCTCATTTGAATAGACTTTAGTAGCAATGATATCATCATTGTATTGATTATTATTGTTGTTGAAGCAACAAAACCCAACTTAAAACAGAAAAAAATAGCATCAGTAATATCAATAGCAGAAACATTGTCTTTATCATGAGCAGCAGTAACAACCGAAAAAAATATTATGGATATAAAATAAGAATTATTGAAGACTATATAGCGGAAAAATAGTTGACTGAATAGAACCAGAGAATCACATTTGATGGTCAATAGCTTTTCCTTCCCTTCTTTTCTCCCTTCCTGCTCCGTTCCCTTCCTTCCCCTCACATCCTGGCCCTGCCCGACCCCCTGCCTCACACTCACCTCTTGCTTTCCCTCCACCGTCTCCACAAGGCTCGAATAAAGCTGGGAAAGAAACCTTCCTAATATCATCACGGGGGGCCTCGGGTCGGGGGGAAATAGGCAATTTTGTTCCATCCATTCCCTAGCGAACCACCGGGGCGCCGCAAGGCCACTCGCACCCCATTATCGTCCTCTTATCAAGATTATTCCCGCTCTCCCTCTCTCGGATGTGTCTCCCTGCCCCCGGTGGAGCACCAGGAGGGGGGGATGGTGAACACGAGGGGGGAGTGATGCCAGTACCTGTGCCAAGGTACCAAGATGGAACACAGTGGTAGCAGCGTGTGGAGCAGAGGCACCAACGTAAGCAGTAGTCGTGCCAGTGTCTGCGGTAGTGTTGGTAGTCGTAGCTGCCGTAGTGGATCAGTAACACTAGAAGTGCCAGGGACCCATACCGTATTGTTATCAATTAATTTTTTACTACTGTTTCACCACCGATATCAATATATAATAATAAAATACTACTAATACTAATAATGATAAGAATTGTTTTATGATTATAATATTTTGGTTACTATTGATATTATTATTATTATTATTATTATTATTATTATTATTATTATTATTATTATTATTATTATTATTATTATTATTATTATTATTATTATTATTATTATTATTATTATTATTATTATTATTATTATTATTATTATTATTATTATTATTATTATTATTATTATTATTATTATTATTATTATTATTATTATTATTATTATTATTATTATTATTATTATTATTATTATTATTATTATTATTATTATTATTATTAATGATAGTAATATTATTATTACTATTATTATTGTTGTTGTTATATTTATATTATACTTTTGCAAAAAATATCTAAGGCAAAGTTATTTTCACTGCGGTACATTTCGACATCTAGTGCTTAAAAAACATACTAGAACTTGTACTATCGTGTTCTCTCTCTGTATATGTGTGTGCGTGTTCGTGCGTGCATGCGTGTGTGTGTAATTCACCACGGCCTGATCACGAGTTGTACTTGCTGCCAACAGGTACCTCACGACGTGAGCAAGTGCTCATTATTGTCGATCTCTGGTACTGCCAGGACCTCACACACCACACACCCCATCCCATTTGCTGAAGGGGGGACAGTATCCACTCCCAGTCAACTGAAAGAATCCGGCATGAGCGGGGTTCGAACCGCCGCCTGTATGGCCTTGAAGTCTTGCAGCGCGGCGCTCTAACCACTGAGCTACCGGAGTATATATTTGTGTGTGTGTGTGTGTGTGTGTGTGTGTGTGTGTGTGTGTGTGTGTGTGTGTGTGTGTGTGTATGTGTGTGTGCTCCATGTATCTTCATCTGCTGGGTCACATGAAGGCTAATCAGAGGAGTAATCGTGGGCTGTGGCGGGCCAGGGCGGGGTGGGGTGGGGTGTGGGATGTCAGATCGAGACGAGGCAGGCTGGGCAGGTCAAGGCAGGGCGAGATGAGACTATAGCCGTGGTGAAGTAGGGATCGGAGGAGGGATAAGGTTGATCCTCCTCCACTGGATATCTCATAGCTACAAGGCTACTCTTCTGAAATGTTTATGTGTGTGTGTGTGTGTGTGTGTGTGTGTGTGTGTGTGTGTGTGTGTAGGGAGATGTCAGCATGAACGCACAACAGAATATACATTGTTCTTCCTCCCGGGTGTCTGTGTTGAGGCTCATCTTTGTTAGTTTGTTTACTGAATTGATCTCCTGGAAGCTAGAAGTACATTTTACAGTCATGCCCACACACACACACACACACACACACACACACACACACACACACACACACACAAACACACAGACACTACTACCACTGACTTTTCTATCACTAATACTACTATAAAGCTAACATATCATCGCTTATGTGATATATAGAGAAAGGAAGGAAGAATGAAAGGCGCTGGAGGTAAATAGCCAAGCACCTCACGCTGATAAGGGCTCATCCTTTCCTCCTAATAATATCATCGTTCTCTACTCCAAGCTGAAAGTTGTAAAAGTGTGGCGTCGAGGCTCAGGAATTCCTATTCATACACAATGCAAAATGTCGGCGTGCTAAAGCTGATGCATCGGAGGGGGAACTTGAACTTCACGAAATATGTACCCATTGAATTCTGTTGAACGCAAACTGAAGGGAGTCCCTTTTAATTTGATATTTTATATGGATATCGTGTGTAGGTCAAATCAATAGCATGTAGTGGTATGCAGATATATTCTTTTTGCACAAGTCATACATTCGTTCATGGACAGACGGCACTCTTTGAGCCAGGGTGGTGTTGTTTCGAGGTTGTACTAGCAAATGTTTGACTACCGTTGTCCATTTCAGTTATTGAGTAAGCGTAATGATCTTAATTCCTGTGTGTGTGTGTGTGTGTGTGTGTGTGTGTGTGTGTGTTTGTGTGTGTGTGTGTGTGTGTGTGTATGTGTGTGTGTTAACGTTTAAACCGAAGAAATTGCAGTTATCAGCACTTTCTGTGTTTTATCTCCTGGGACAGCTAATTCGTATAATCGGAAATGATTTCCCTTACTTTCTGTTAGTTAGGAAGCAACCTCATCTAAAACAAATTAAGAACTGCAATTGTGTAAAACGTGACCATTCGAACCCTAAAGAATTACACTTAATGTAAGCTGAGCGACCTCGGTTAAAGATCGGAATAAAAAGTGATTTCAAAATACAACGTAGATTGGTAAATGTTTTAGCTTCACATTAGATTCAAGTCTTATATTCTGACCCTAATGTAGCAAATCCTATGAGAATCAGCCCGCAACCTTCACAAGCTCCAAATAACTCTCATTTCGGAGGCTTCAAGGGGAAGAACCAAACACAAAAAGAATAAACAACGCCAAGAACGCCTCCCACTGGACACGGGGAAGACTTGAACCTGCGCGCGAGGGACGTGGATGAGGGACCTGAACCCTTGCCAGTAGTGGTCGTCACGTCTCCTCGAATTACTGGTGTGGGCTGGGAAGTCGGGCAGCGCCTAATTTCCCTTGGGCCATGTCACTCCAGCCTGCCAAACTCCCGCGGGAGGAGGGAGCCGGCCCAGACGGGGAGAAAAACAAGGAGGGGAGACACGGGAGGGGAGAAGTTAAGAAAGAAGAAGGCGGTGAAGAAAAAGAATAAAAAGAGGGAGTGAGAGGGGAGGAGGTGCAGGCGAAGGAGAGATGCAAGAGAGAAAGAAAAGTTGAAGGAAATAGAAAAAAATAAAGATTCAGCGTGGAGGTGGTGGAAAATTCAAGTCGAAGAAAAATGTAGAAAACAGAAAAAATAAGGATACGTCGTGGGGATTATGTGCTAAAACCTTCATGTAGAGTGTGAAGAAAATATAAGGAATAGTAAGGGAAGCCGAAACCAAGGAAGGCATGACGAAGCAAGTGGAAGGAGGAGCAGGCAGGTAACTGAGCATTATCACGGAATGGTGCACAGTCTGGTTAATATATAGGGACGGGTGACGCTGTATATAAATAAAACATGTGGTTTAAAAAAAATTCTTACTTCTACAGGTGTGCCTGGAAAAAAATACAAAAAACAACTAAAATGTGGAGAACATTTCAATATTGCTGAAATTAATAAAATAGTAAAAAGTGTTGCGTCCCGGAGATATATGTGGTAATTCAGCGGGGCATGCACGGCCTAAGTGTCCGGTCTTCCCTTTGTTGCAGTGGAAAGGATTTAAATAATCTAAAAGGTTTTGACTTTGCCTGACCTTGATGGGGTTTTTGTATGCTGTCAACTCACTTTGGGGCCTGAAGCACCAGGGCGACCATGTCAGGCTGAGAAGACATGAGTTAAGATCTCTCTAATCCATGGATGACATCCTCGTCTAACAGCAAGAGTACCTAATATTCTAACCATTAGCAATAAATAGCCTCGATAAACCGTTTGAAGTTTGTATTACGTGCAAAGGAAGGTTGGTTTGATAGAACTAGAAATATTTGAGTTTTTTTGGAAACGCGAGGCACACGTATCCGTGTGGGTACGTGATCAGAAAACTCGTGAGGGAGCCACTCGAATCGCTGCTGCACATGAGAGGAAACTTTGCGAGGCCCCAGCTCCTCCATTCAACAGTAATACCACTCAGTAATCTTGCGCTTTCTGCTACTGGGATGCCGTTTACTTAAATGCGAAGGCACGATTGGCATATCTAATCGTAAAACGTTCCGGAACACACAAATTCTGCACCATGCTCTCGTTATTTATGAACCATATGAGAGGAGACCAATTTCAATGTGTTACCTGTTGGCTTTGCTCGAGCACTACAACAAAGTTACTCGGGTAATAAAATGGTCAACGTTCGTAAAATAAGCAAATAAAACACAATCAAATCGTTTTGTATTAGAAACAAAAACGTGCGTAAGAACTGCTCACCTCGGAAGACCTCCCTCGCTCCCAAACACCCGCTATGGCCATTTCCAGGCAGCAAAAGTGAGCTTGACCACCGCCTTTCTGCTACAGAGGGAATTTGTGGCCGGCAAGTGTTCGATTCTGGCTCTCCAAGCTGCCGCGGAAACCCGATCTAAGGGTCTAAAAGCTCTTGAAAACAGAACCATCGCCGCACAGTCGAGGGAAAGTGTAACAAAGCACAGCACGTTCGCTTCAAGTCGGGTCGGTGTGTGTGTGTGTGTGTGTTAAACACTGTAATAGTGGCCGCGCAATGTTTGTTTGCTCTCTCTCTCTCTCATTCTCTCTGTGTATTTGCTTTATCTATCTATCTATCTGTATCTATCTATCCACACACACACACACACACACACACACACACACACACACACACACACACACACACACACACACACACACACACACACACACACACACACTCACGCACACACACACACACACACACAATAGGGTTTGAAACAGGTGTTTCTTTTCGACAATCCTGACTAAAACTGGTGAAACAAACAAATAAGAATAAATCGTGCACCCCGTGTCATTGATGTCCATGTTTCAATAACGATTAAAATAAGGAAACGTTTCCAGCATTACAACAAGGTAGGGAGTCAAATTGATGGGATATTGGGCGTTATTAGCTTAAAAATGTGATAAAAATCAGGACGTAATGCTGCCTCTCCATAATACCTACGTTACGACACCTATGGAATATATGGAGCATTTATGGTCACCTTATGTTGGTAAATTTATGGTTTTGGATGCTGTTGGCGTACGAAAACAACTCTGTAGACATGCATAGACATGCTGCTGATATTGTTCATGTAACGGACTTGATTCTGGAGTAGCACGAAAGTAATGTTATATGTTGTCTTCCTTAGATTATATAATGTGAATCCACAAGAAACATTATTGGAGATAGATGGCGTTTGAGTTCTTGAAAAATCATCTTTCTCGTGAGTGGATGAAATACTTGGCCAATGCAGCTTCCAAACAGCAGCTGACGATGACCTTGAAAACACTGATTTAAGTTCAAATATGAGTCATTCTTATTCAAATTCTAGTTTCATGAAATAATATGAATTGAAAATAAAGATTAGTTTCCCCCATGGTTCAGTGGATATCCCTCGATGCTATGTACGATTCCCTTTCACGCACACACACACACACACACACACACACACACACACACACACACACACACACACACACACACACACACACACACACACAGCGTAACTATTCTCGCACAATCACACATATAGTCACAATAAGTTATCGTACACACACACACACACA
The DNA here is from genome assembly GCF_024679095.1 of Eriocheir sinensis. Lineage (NCBI taxonomy): Eukaryota > Metazoa > Arthropoda > Malacostraca > Decapoda > Varunidae > Eriocheir > Eriocheir sinensis. Next base: position 20,108,102 of record NC_066523.1, on the reverse strand, counting down.
CACACACACACACACACACACACACACACACACACACACACACACACACACACACACACACACACACACACACACACACACACACACACACACACACACACACACACACATCTTCCGTAACCACGCATTACCACTCGTCATCCCTACTCGCCGCCTTTCCATTAACAATCATTATCACTCCCACCAAACACTCTAACCCCCCCACCCCCCCGCCCCACCCGCCCACCCCGACCCTCCCCATTATCTAGCGTCCCTTCCTTCTATCACTCAGCGTTACCGTTAATCACGCACGCTGTCACGCACGCCCCGCGCCGCCTCCCTGTCATTACGGCTCGTCACAGACACTGTCCTCCCTCCCTGCCGGCCTCCATTACGTTGTCACATCACAGCCCTCGCCACTCACCCCCTCACATTATTTACCATCACCGCCGCCATTAGTATCACCATGGACATCATTATTTCACTAGCACCACCACCAACCTCACCTCCGTCACCATCACCACCATCATTCCACTCCCACGTGTTTCAGAAAACCATCCCAGTTCTGCCTCTAACACTCCTCTTCATTTTTCAATCTCATTTTTTCCTCTTCCTTTCCTTGCCCTACCTGGCCTTCCCCTCTCCCTCTCCTGCCTTCCCTTCCTTACCTCCTTCCCTCTCTCTCTCCCCCCTCAACACCACACACCACCTCAATAAAACTCTGCAAAGCCCCGAACTTGGCTGGGTAATGAGTCAGCTGCTCCTGTAATGACTGATAATTGTGGCCGCTGGGAATGACTCTTCCTAATTGCAATTAAACGACGCTGTGGCTCACTCGTTAGCTCCGACCCTAAGCCCCACAGATCCTCCTCGCCTCCTCCTCCTCCTCCTTCACCCCCGCCCCTTGCAGCCTCCAGCAACGCGCCTCTGTATGGACGATGGAAAGGTCTTGGAATTTTTTTACTCGATATCAATGTAGAAGAAAATGTTGGGTTCTTAAGTTTCTGGTGCGAGTAGACGCGTGGCTGAGGAAAGAGAGGGAGAGAGAGATGGAAGGAAGACTATATGTGAATGAAAGGAAGAGAAAAAGGGTGAGGGTGCAGGGAATGTACGAATCGATACTGGCATAATTGCGTGGATGACTCGGGAGAAGAGGACGTCAAGTGATGAATTTGATTGATTGAGAGAGAGAGAGAGAGAGAGAGAGAGAGAGAGAGAGAGAGAGAGAGAGAGAGAGAGAGAGAGAGAGAGAGAGAGAGAGAGAGAGAGAGAGAGAGAGAGAGAGAGAGAGAGAGAGAGAGAGAGAGAGAGAGAGAGAGAGAGAGAGAGAGAGAGAGGTGGGGAGGGAGTAGGGGGGACAGAACTGCACACTCACTCAGCCTGCTTCTCTGTCATCCCGTCACTGACACACTGGATTTCTCGTGAACGTTGCCTGCCCGGTCAGCGTGCTCAGCCTCCCCTTTGATCACCCTCAGTCCTTCCTCCCTCCATCACGCCCCCCCCCCCCCCTTCATCGCCGCCGCCAGTGAGCATCACCCGTCGTTCCTCCGTGCCCGCCGCCCCTTCAAAGAATTATACACACAGAAACTCCTCGTACACAACGCCCTTAAGAGTGTTGGTGTGGTTCGTCAGCTGGTTCCAAAGATCAAGTAGTATGCCATATGAGAGTAATGGCTAGTGCTTCCACCCTAACCCCCTTTTTTAATATATATGAATCACTGCATATCCCAATAAACAGTTAAATGTCCCCCCTCCAATCTAATCGTTAACTGTCCGCCCTTTGAATGCAAACACAGCATCATTTCCTCTTCATGTAATTTAGCTCATTCATATATTAGCAGTGCATTATCTTTGATGATTAATGCTCGGCAATTATTCATTCAGTTTAATTGTTCAGTGTAATGCTGTTAATGTACCCTTGAACTTCTCTTAATGTTATGTGATCATTAACAAGCATTATTGCGATGGCGATGACGATGATGATGATGATGATGATGATGATAACGATGATAAAATGAAGGGGTTTACTGATACCAATACTAATACTAATAACAGTAATAATAATGAAAAATGGTAATACATAATTCAGTCACCATCAAACTTATTACCACCTCCATCACCACCTCACCACCACCCTGATATCTTGCGTCTTACATAAACAGGATGGAGGGTCAGAGGCAGCCCAGTCAGATCAGGAAACAAAGGAGGAAAGAGAGAACAAGAAAGGTTGCACCGTGAAATTGGCTATCCCGCTACAGTAACCCAGACCCTAACATTGCTTATGATGGCGGCCCCGTCACGGAGAGGCCTGAGGCAGACACTGGCTATGATTACAAAGGTACACACGCCACTGCGGATAACTCATTCTACTTTACAAAATTCATTCCCTCTCTCTTGTCAGGCGTTAGTTTCTATGTATCCTGGACTCCCATTCAAGTCTTGCCCACACAGTCTTTCACCTTATCCTGTCATCTGTTGATCTTCCGCGTCTCCTCTCCGACGTAGCACCAAGGGCATAGATTCTTTTCACAAATCTTTCTTCCTCCAATCTTGTCTGTAAACTTGCCACCTCAAGAAAAAAACTGTCTTACGAGTACTCTTCTTGCAACCACATGGCCGTTTAAACACTCAACATATTTATTTCTTATCAAATCAGTTCTTTCTTCCTCCAATCTTGTCTGTAAACTTGCCACCTCAAGGAAAAAAAACTGTCTCACGAGTACTCCTCTTGCAACCACATGGCCCTTTAAACACTCCACATATATATTTCTTATCAAATCAGTTCTCCCATTACCTAAAACAATTTTTGTTGATGCCTCTGAAAGTGTTTTACCACAGTAATGAAAGGATACCTAAATAGATTCCTATGATATGTATCTCGCTGCACGCTTGCTTTTCTTTTCTTATCTGATAAACAACAAATCATCCTTGGCTTGTTAACCATGCTCTGCTGTACTCACCCCCAGAGCATCTGACCCTTCATTTCCAGCTACAGTAGTCCCACACTTGAGTTGGTTGTTCCTTTCCATCTTATTGTCCCACCGTGTTCTTTTCATGGACTTAGCTCCTAACTTTTATTGACATGACGATCTTTTGCTTCGTCACATTGGCTTGGAGAACAGTAACGTTACATGGTTTGAATCCTTTCATCAATTTTCGTTCGTTTCTGTTTCTACACATCTTTACATCACTGTCTTTATCGCGCTTCCCATCGCGATACGCAGGTTTTCTTGTGTTCTTTCCATCTGGTTTCATAATTACATTAAAAACACGTGTATAGTGTTTCCGTATATTTTACTAAATTCCAAAGCTATGAAAAAAGAACTCCTTTTATCGCCCAGGATTCTTTATTTAATGTCTTTTGTCTTATGGAATTTCTTAGCTTTCATATTATTCATGCATTTATTTTGGCTCACGGACATTTTGATTTTCTTCATACATATTCTTTATTATACAACCATTAGGGCTTATGGTTTATTGCTTTGTTTCCATTAAATATTCAGTCCAAAAAATTTTCCTCCTTGCTTCATTTTTTTCAATTAGTTGAGTGTTTCAACTGTTCGTTGTCTGATTTTTTTTTACCATTTCGTTGTTCTGGAGTTCTTTTATAAATCTTTTTTAAGAGATACTCTTTCACATATTGCCAACTTACCTAAAATATAACTGCATCTTTATGTGTGTGTGTGTGTGTGTGTGTGTGTGTGTGTGTGTGTGTGTGTGTGTGTATACTTCACCATGGTTTTACCACGCGATAGACTTGCCATCACCAGCCAGTACTCTCCCCGACAGAGCTTAGAGCTCAGAAGTGACGGATCTCTGGGTACGGCTGAAACCTTGCACCCATACACACCCGGGAGGTGGAACACAACCCCCGACTGACACTCGCAACCCATTCACTGCTGGGTGGACAGGGGACACAGATTAAAGGAGACTTTACATGTCTCCATTCCGTCCGGGAATCGAACAGGGGACCTCTAGATTGTGAGGCAAGCGCGCTAACCCGTGCACTATAGAGCTCCGTGTGTGTGTGTGTGTGTGTGTGTTTGTGTGTGTGTGTGTGTGTGTGTGTGTGTGTGTGCGTGCGTGTGTGTGTAGCAAGAGAGTGAAGACCTTGACGTCACCTAAAATGGAGCTCCCTCTTCTCCATCACCGCTTTTCCCTTCCCCAGCACACCACCTCCTCCCCTCCTTCTCCCCATCCTCCCTCGCTGCTTTCCACCCTCCTCCTCCTGTCCTCCTCCTCCTCCTCCTCCTCCTCCTCCTCGCGTCAGGAAGAGTTGATGGCGGCAGTAAGGGGTCCTGAGGGTATGTCTGAGGCGCCCGAGGAGGACAGAGGCTCAAAGAAGAAGGAGGAGGAGGAGGAGGAGGAAGAAGAAGAAGAAGAAGAAGAAGAAGAAGAAGAAGAAGAAGAAGAAGAAGAAGAAGAAGAAGAAGAAGAAGAAGAAGAAGAAAAAGAAAAAGAAAAAGAAGAAGAAGAAGAAGAGGAGGAGGAGGAGGAGGAGGAGGAGGAGGAGGAGGAGGAATAAAAATATGTATGATAAAAATAAAAGTAATATAACTCGAAAATTAAAAAAAAAACAAGAATGAGTAGGTAAGCGAAAAATTGAAAAGAAACAGAGCTGAGAGAATTGTGCAAGAAATAATTTCATACTTATACCGAATTTAGGAGTACGACATGGTGAAGGTTATAATAGCGTTGTTGTTGTTGTTTAGTGGTGGTAACTGTAATTGTTGTAGTGGAGATGGTGTCAATGGTGTTAGATGTGATTGTGGTAATGATGATGATAGTTGCAACATTACCTAACCCTTTTATGACGTGAAGCTTAATCATGATGACAGACAGTGAGTGCAGTGCGTTAGTGGTGCCGTGAAGACTCTGAGGAGCAGAAATGGCCAGTGTGACGCCAACGCGGCCTTATCATCGAGCCGACGCCCCAGGACCCCCAGGTACACCAGCCCGACCATCATGCTACTGGGAGAAGTCGGTTCAGGTGCAGTGCAGTGTTGAGGCCCGTCACACAGGTGGGGCCATTGGTGGGGCAGTCAGCACGCCGCTCACCATACAAGGCAGTGCAGGCAATAGACGTTCCCACGCCTACTGCCGCTCGGTCCGCCTCTTCCCATCTTGTCTCGCCGGCTGCATGGATTAGCAGGTCATCGCTAAGCCCATAAGCTGAGTGACGGCCTATACCACCTCTATCTGCACCCCCGCCATCAGCTGCGACCTGGGGTTGACCTGGGGCTTTACACCTGACCCGCCACCCGGAAGACGACACCGCCTCCTCTAGCACCAACGCACTGCACTCCACTACCTCACATCCACCCATCCCCCGCCCTTTTCTATTTCATAACAACTTTCCCACAATACAGACCGCGGACCCCTATACCCCTTTCACATTGTACTTTTCAACATTATATTTTTAATGTGTATATTTTCATCTTAATAGCTGCAATCACTTAATAAATCGATTATTATTATTATTATTATTATTATTATTATTATTATTATTATTATTATTATTATTATTATTATTATTATTATTATTATTATTATTATTATTATTATTATTATTATTTTTTACACACACACACACACACACACACACACACACACACACACACACACACACACACACACACACATACACACACACACACACACACACACACACACAGATCTCTTGTAACGTGAAATCAGGCGACTGTCTTGACCCGAATCGTGCTATTACCAAAGACAAATCAAGAAAAATGTTTGGGAGAGAGCTAAGAGGAAAAGACGGACAGGTCAGCTTCATCACGAACCTCCAAGGGCGGGTGAAGACGCGAAGGAATGTTCCAGGCGGGGCAGCAGGAGGAAAAAGAGGGAAGTGAGGGCGTGAGTGCCAGACTCCGGACTTCGTAAGAAATTTACAGGATGGAGAAGTGAACGGAGTGGCTGAGGGACATGAGTGTATGCGTGAGGGTAAGTTTTGATGAAAAGCACGAAGAAAGATGATGATATTACAGGGTTTTTAGCTTCGGGAAGTCCGTCATGCTTAGAAAAGAATACACTGACACTTCGTTTTAACTAGCATCACAGGAGTAGAGATAGATAGATAGCTGTATGGATAAATCGATAGATAGATAGAAAGAGAGAGAGAGAGAGAGAGAGAGAGAGAGAGAGAGAGAGAGAGAGAGAGAGAGAGAGAGAGAGAGAGAGAGAGAGAGAGAGAGAGAGAGAGAGAGAGAGAGAGAGAGAGAGAGAGAGAGAGAGAGAGAGAGAGAGAGAGAGAGAGAGAGAGAGAGAATAACGGATAAGGTACAAGAAGCGAGAAAATATGATTAGAATGAAACTTGAGAAAATAAAGAAACGCGAATAAAAGGAAAATGCATCAAGGAGATTTATGGAAAAGGAGGATGGGAAGAGAGGTAGACGGAGAGGGTCATACATACAGCTGTCAGGAAAGAGTTATAGAGAATCGCGCGAGCTGAGCAAAACAGTAAGAGAGGAAAAGAGAAAAGGAAAAAAAAAGTGATTGTCGGGAAATAAAACCCAACCCCAGAGAAAGAGAGGACGCAAGATGAACCTAAAGAAGAAAGATGTGTGGGAAAAGTCCAAGAAATAATAAACGATAAATTGAAATAAACCGTAGACTTGAAAATAATTAATTGATGAGAATGATTTGAAAATGAATTAGATGGATAGTCATAATAATCTTAACATCTAAACTTTGGTAGAACGATTATTGCGTGCGTGTATGTATGTATGTGTGTTTGCTTTGGTTTGTTTATGTTTGTGTGTGGTTGAGAGAGAGAGAGAGAGAGAGAGAGAGAGAGAGAGAGAGAGAGAGAGAGAGAGAGAGAGAGAGAGAGAGAGAGAGAGAGAGAGAGAGAGAGAGAGAGAGAGAGACAAACAGAGAGAGAGAGAGAGAGAGAGAGAGAGAGAGAGAGAGAGAGAGAGAGAGAGAGAGAGAGAGAGAGAGAGAGAGAGGTGAAAACTACGTGATGAAATTAGGGACAAAAGGTCTGTGTTTTAGGGCGGCGGGTGTAATGTAGTCATGAGCTGAGCCGCCTGCCTCTTGCTGCCTCAGGTCTCGATCTGAATAATTTCATGCCATCTGCGGCGTCGGTACCCAGGCCCCCTCCCGTCCCTCTCTCTCTCTCTCTCTCTCTCTCTCTCTCTCCCCACCTCCCACCCTCCGTTCATACATGCACATATACACACGTAAATATTATATGATTCCCGTCTCAGGTGCGGTTTGACTGTTTCTCATGAAGTTGAGGCGATAAAGCGGACAGTTGCTCGTTGTGTCCATCCTCTGCGATTAGTTTAGCCGGAAAAATATACTCTTTCCGTGTCGTGCAAATGAGGTTAAGGTGACAAAAATAGGTTACTGCAAGTTTTGTGATCGTTTTTTCGCATCGGAATTGCATGAAGTAGTTTGGCCACATGGGCAATTTTTGGTCTTCGCTGATAGTTTCGTTCCGTAAATTTAGAACTGGACAGACACGCACTCCACCCCCCCGCACACACACACTCACCCCCCCCCCCCACACACACAGGTGCTTATTTCTAAATAAACCGTATATTATTATTATTATTATTATTATTATTATTATTATTATTATTATTATTATTATTATTATTATTATTATTATTATTATTATTATTATCTTTATTTTTTTTTTTAAACACACACACACACACACACACCCACACCCACACACACACACACACACACACACACACACACACACACCCACATATATATATATATATATATATATATATATATATATATATATTTAGATATATATATATATATATATATATATATATATTTTTTTTTCACGCACACAGACTCACACACACACAACTATATATATATATATATATATATATATATATATATATATATATATATATATATATATATATATATATATATATATATATATATATATATATATATATATATATATATATATATATATATATATATATATATATATATATATAGATATATATATATATATATATATATATATATATATATATATATATAGATAGATAGATAGATAGATAGATAGATATAGATATAGATATAGATATATATAGATATAGATATAGATAGATATTGGGGGAGGCGGTGGCTGAGTCGACAGAGTGACGGCGCCGCATTCAGGAGGACGCGAGTTCAATCCCCTTCCGGTGCCACCAAGCTGGGATTTTTCAGCCGCCGCCGAGTGGCTTAAAACTACCCACATGCTGTCCAGAAGACCACCTATCAACCCGGACTCTAGATTCTAGGATTAAAGATGAGCCCTGAGGGCAGCATGAGCCAATGCAAGATGGCGCTACTACCATAAACACTCTGCTCCAGAACGGCCGGGCTGACCATCAGGCCCCACTGGAAGAAGCCACCGCAATAGGTCATGACGTATATATATATATATATATATATATATATATATATATATATATATATATATATATATATATATATATATATATATATATATATATATATATATATATATATATATATATATATATATATATATATATATATATATATATATATATATATATATATATATATATATATATATATATATATATATATATATATATATATATATATATATATATATATATATATATATATATATATATATATGTATATAACTATAGGAATATAGATTAAAGGCGTGGTGGGTGATCTAGAGTCTGAGGATTTTCTGAAAGTAATACAAGATAATTTTCTCAAGCAGACAGTAACAGAGGCCACCAGGGTAACAATATTCTGACTTGGTCTTAACTAACACTGAGTATATGATCATGAGCTAGATGTTGGGGAGAATTAGGTGGCAGTGATCACAAGGAAATTAGGTTTAAATTAGACTGGTGACCCATGAACTCAACCTGGTGTTGGTGCCTGACTTAGAAGAGCTGATTATGAGGGCTCAGAAAACACCTTGAGGAGGTAAATTAAACCTTAGGGCTGGATGAGGGCCAGATCTCAGGGCTGGAACTGAAAAGACAGGGGAACCATGTAGAAATGACCTACAATAATTTAGTTAGAGAAATTGCAGAGGGTCAGAGACAGCATATCCCTTACCAAGCACGTAGGAAGGAAAATAACGACCCCAAATGGATGACCAGCAGACTCAAGCATGAAATAGGCTTGAAGAGAGGAATTTATAGGACAATAAAGAACGGAGAGATCCACCTCAGGGGAAGGTATGGTGAGCTATCCAGGTCGGTGAAGAAGAACACCCGCCTTGCAAAAGAAATTATGAGATTAAGGTAGCCAACGAGGCCAAGAGCGATCCCAAGGGCTTCTTCAAATTGTACAGGACGAAAACAAGGGACAGAATTGGACCGTTGAAAACAAACACGGGCGAGCTCGTTGAGAATGGAGAAGATATGAGCCAAATGATGAATGACTATTTCCTCTCAGTTTTCACGCAGGAAAATCTAACAACCATTCCGGAGAGAGTTCAGGTATATGAAGGCGAAGAGAACGACAAGTTGAGGGATGTGATCATCACTTAGCAAGTAGTCCAGGATGAGATTGGTAGGTTGAAGAAAAACAAATCGCCGGGCCCAGACGAATTATTCCTAAGGGATCTGAAAGAGTGCAAGGAAGTTTTTAGTGGCCCTCTTGCCGATATCTTTAAGATGTCGGTAAATTCTGGGTATGTGCCCAATCAATGGAAAGTAGCTAATGTGACGCCGATTTTCAAAAAGGGAGACAAGTCAGCCACCTCAAACTATCGCCCAATTAGCTTAACATCAGTTGTGGGAAAGATGTTAGAGTCGATTATAGCCAGGAGCATTCGGGACCATCTAGAAAAGCATAATTTAATTCATGACTCACAACATGGGTTCACAAAGGGTAGGTCTTGCCTTACTAACCTGTTGTCCTTCTACACTAAAGTAATCGAGGCGGTTGACAGAGATGAAAACTATGACATATTATATCTAGATTTCAGTAAAGCGTTCGACAAAGTCCCTCATCACCGGCTATTACTAAAATTACAGGCTCACGGCGTAGATGGGAAAGTTTTGAGCTGGATCAGGGCGTGGCTTAGTGGTAGGAAGCAGAGAGTGCAAATCAATGGTAGGAAATCTGAATGGGCAGTGTTACGAGTGGAGTCCCACAGGGTCGGTGCTGGGTCCTGCTTTTTTATTATTTACATCAATGACTTGGACACAGGAATCAGTAGCGATGTCAGTAAGTTCGCAGATGATACCAAGATCGGTAGAGTAATCCAATCAGACAGCGACGCTACTGTTCTCCAGGATGAGCTTGACAGACTATATGGATTGGGCGAGGAAGTGGCAGATGGAATTCAATGTCGGGAAGTGTAGCATTTTGAGTGTAGGTAGGAATAACCCTTACACAATTACTCCTTAAATGACACTCCTCTAAGCAGGTCTGGGGAGAGAGACTTAGGAGTCCTAGTGAGCGCTGACCTCCGTCCTAGGGCTCAATGCATTCAGGCGCAAAATCGGGCAAACAGAGTACTAGGTTTCATCTCAAGGAGCGTGAGCAATAGGAGCGCTGAAGTCATCCTCAAACTTTACTTAGCACTAGTTCGACCTCATCTCGATTATGCAGTTCAGTTCTGGTCCCCCTATTATAGAATGGATATCGAGATGTTAGAATCAGTACAGAGGAGGATGACGAAGATGATTCAGGGGGTGAGGAACTTGCCTTATGAAGACAGGCTAAAGCAGTTAAATCTACACTCTCTAGAAAGGCGAAGGGTGCGAGGAGACTTGATCGAAGATTATAAATGGATGAAGGGATTTAATAAAAGTGAAGTCAATAAAATTTTGAGAGTGAAAGAGCCAGGTAGGACGCGTGGCAATGGTTTTAAGTTAGACAAATTCAGATTCAACAAAGACATAGGCAAGAATTGGTTCACTAATAGAGGGGTGGACGAATGGAACAGGCTTGGGAGCCATGTTGTGGGTGCCAATACCATAGATACATTCAAGAAGAGGTTAGATAAAGCCATGGATGGTGAGGTAAGGTGGGGTTGAGTGTACAGGAGCTGCCTTGTATAGGCCAACCGGCCTCTTGCAGACTCCTTACGTTCTTATGTTCTTATGTTCTTATATTTACACATATATACACATATATACATATATATATATATATATATATATATATATATATATATATATATATATATTATATATATATATATATATATATATATAATGATCAGTATATCCACAATTTAATGGCGCAGACTAATGCGAGCCCCTGGCGTCACTGTTGGTTGCATAATTGCCAAAAACCTTGGTGATTGCCCGGGCAACACGAGCGTGGCGGGCCGTTGTGACGCGGCGGCCGAGTCATCACACGCCTGGGAATCGTAACAATCACTGACCAAATTGCAGCGATGTACAAAGTGTGAGCGTCATGTATCCGGCTCAATAAGGTCATCATTCCGCCCTTAAAGTTGTGGTGCCTGGCAGTGTTAGCGGCGCAGGTAACGCCGCTCACCTGGGCCGCCTTGTTCTTTTACACACCTTCATGATGTGTTTGAAAATGTATTCGTAAAGGCACTTAGCTTACTTTTCGTGTAGTTATGTACATAAAATTGTTTATTAGTCTTTAGTAATTCAGTTCTAAGGAAGATTCTCGTAACGTAAGCTCTAGGAAGGTGAATACATCTCCACTTTCTTTGCCCACGGACAAAGGCTCTCACGCCCCCCCTCACCCCTCCATACAGACATTTACTACACTCACAAGACATAATTATAACACTTAACACGTATAACAAAAGCACATAGTCGTATAACAAAATCCTTTAAGACAGTGATTCGCCCGAAACAAACAGGAACATCAAAAGCTATATAAGGATAAATTCTGTGAATAAGATGACATAGAAAAAATGATCCGCACTATCCATCGACATGTGTTTCAGCCTGGTCTATCTTGTGCACTATTCCAATGCCTTCCTCCACGGCACTCACACATAATCTGTATCGTGATGCACGTTCTATTTCTCTCACATCTGGCCTTGACCCACAATTCTCGAGCTACTAAACGCACTGAGTGTGCTAAAGTCTGAGTTATTCGAAAATAAATTCTTAACTAATATCCATTGACTGATCAACATAAAAAATCAAGCACCTGAGGTTTACTGGCAGAAGAAAATATCAAATGAAGCTGAGTACAGTGTACTCACCATGTTGGGGGGGGGCAGCGGTGGTGGGGGGGGTGGGGGGGGGGGTAAAGACGCTAGACGGCTCTAGGATCTAGGGCTAGCAAGGAAATAGGAGGAGAACTGATTCGGAGATAATAATCTTGATGCATCCTTCTCCTTGCCTTCTCTCTTAGGGGCCTCCCAGATTACCTCCGCGGCACCAGCTGCGTCCCAGGTCTCGCCTTCGGGAAAAAGGTGGGATGGCCAAATGGAGCTGTGCGGGGGATGAATAGGAATAAGAATAAGAGAATGCTAAGGAAAATGAATGTGAACGTTGGATATGATAATTCAGATAATGTACCGAAGCGTCCAAAACAGTGTTCAGTTGCACCGGGTGTTGGGAAAAGCTTAATGTGTACATCAGACCGGTGGCTCGACGCAGACATTGTGCATTCCTGCCTTTACGCTATGTGGCAAACTTGTCGCTCCTCAGTTCCTCTCCTAGGCTGTGTGGAGCGTAAAAGGACGAGCCAGGGATGTTCGGAGGAAGGGAGCAGCTCAGCTCACGGCCTGAGCAAGCGCCTCCATCTTGGCGGGGTCGGTGGCTGCCTCTGACACACCAATTAGCATCTCTGCACGCCCGTGATCGCCTTTAGCAGCGTCGTGAAGTATCCCCGTCTACAGCCTAAGTCACCGCCGGCTGCCTGATGCGTGCCTTGCAGCTCCATGTTCTACAACTTTTTCCATCTTGCTTACACTGTGCCTACGGCAATAACAGAAGTATGCCGGTAAAAGCCACGCGGAAAGGCAATATTTGTTGAATATAAAACGAGGCTTAATATTTGCATACATCGAAAGAGTAAACAAATAAGTAATTTTACTAGTTTGTATCGGCACCGTAATATTGATGCAAATGAAATACTTCATTCTGTTCTTTTCGCTATATGCAATAAAACAATACCTGGAAAAGTAATATTCTTGTATGAGATGTTTGTGATTGTTTGGGAAAATACAAAACGGAATGTCTGGAAAATTTAATAGAACCGAAAACGATACTTGATGAGCGGTGTGTGCAGCGAGGAACACATCGGCGTGTGCTGACCGTGTCGGGGTGCTGCTGCTTGTGGCAGTACTGGTGGTGCTGCTGGTGTAGGCGATACTACTGCTACTACTACTACTACTACTACTACTACTACTACTACTACTACGCACACACACACACACACACACACACACACACACACACACACACACACACACACAGCAAACTGCAAACAACGCTGTGGTACCACGTGATACGGCACAGCGAATTTTCTCACGACACGCGATACGTCACAAGATTTGGATGCTGCGGTAAATTCCGGGAAAATAACACTGACTTTCCCGCTGCACAAACCGGCGTTCAATTGGCTGACATAATGTGTCGTAAAGCTGTGGCGGCGGCGCTTGTGTGGCGGGGCTCGCGTTCCTTCTCCTCCGCGCCGGGCTGGGAGGCTCTTAGTGTTTCTGCTTTAAGAAGGTTACTCTAGTCATTTTACTTGTTTTTTTCCCCCTTTTTTTATGCACTTCCGTTTTTTGCTTATATTTTGTAATGGTTCTTGCTTGGTGATCAGCGCTGAGCCGCGTTTCATTATTTTTTTTAGTTAAAGGGAAGGAAATGTCACGCTCCTGCTTCTATTCTTTTGTTCCCTGACGGAATTTTTTTTCTTTGTTTCTTATTAGTCTAACTCTAATATATATAATACCAGACAATTTTTTTCGTAATTTTTTTTTTTAGGTTGAAGTTTATTTTACAGTAAGAGGAGGTAGTTTATCTGTCTATCTGTCTATGTATATATCTATATCTATCTATCTATCTATCTATATCTGTCATTCTCTCTCTCTCTCTATCTATCTCTATAATTTTCCGTTACATTTTTCTTTGTGTTCGCTCCATTTCTAAATGTTAACGTTCTCCTTTTGTGTGTTTTTGTCCCTTCATTGGGCGGCTGCCTTCATCTTATGTTGTCGCAAATGTTGTTTTTCTTCACCTCTTTCTAATCCTCTCAGCGCTCAGGTCTTTGAGGTCTTTGTGTTTTCTTTTGCTTTTTCAGCTATTTTTGTTGGATTCTTCTGGACACCGACCCTCCTTCCTCCCCACGCTTCTGCTCCTCCCCCTTTTCCTCCTCCTCCCTCTCCTCTTCCTCCTCCTTCTCCGCCTCCTCCTTTTCCTCCTTCTACTCCTTCTCTTTCTCCTCCTCCTCCTCCTCCTCCTTCTCCTCCTCCTCCTCCTCCTCCTCCTCCTCCTCCTCCTTGCTTCGTGGTGCACCCTAGTACCGACAAACAGAAAGCCTACAAATTTCAGATAGTGGCTGCAATTTTCCACGACCTCTATTATGATCAGAGAGAAAACCAGACACAACCACCCACCTCCACCGAAACGTTTGTCCAGAACAACCAGCACCCCCACGTCCACCTCAGCCACCACTACCAGGAATGACTAGTATTATCACTTTTGCCTTCCACCATCTCCTTCTCCACCACAATAAACACGATAATGCCATGACAGATGTCCTTATAGAGCATTGGAAATACTCTTTCCAACAACACCATTCACTTTCACAATAAGCAAATTAGGAACCGGTGTCAGTTTCTTTCAGTATTAGTTGTACATCACTCCAGGGAAAGAATTATTATAACCGGTCCAATATCAACCTCTCGTGCATCTTTGACCGCCGCTACGACCTGTCAACAACTTCAACAACCACAACAGTCAACAGCTAAGATTATTACCATACCACTCAAACACGCTGTATTTTATTATTAACTAGAAACCACCACCGACACCACTACCATTGCCACTACCACAATAACCATCCCTGCTGCCACTACCACCACCATCAACAACAGCACCATAAACAACAACAACAACAAAAACAAAAAGAAAAATGCAACCCGCACCTTGTGCCTCAACATGGTTTCTCAAGATGGCTAAAGGGGAAGTGATGGTGCGAAGAGAGAGAGAGAGAGAGAGAGAGAGAGAGAGAGAGAGAGAGAGAGAGAGAGAGAGAGAGAGAGAGAGAGAGAGAGAGAGAGAGAGAGAAATGTGTGTGTGTGTATGTGTGTGTGTGTGTGTGTGTGTCTGTGTGCGCGGTACAAATGCTTGTCACCATCCAGCTGAAATGGTACAAGTTTATGTTTTTTATTCGTCCTCGAGTAAATGGATGCGATTTGCCTTCATATTTGTTTTATTTTGTTTGGTTACAAATAAATACTTCTAACATGATGTACTCACTATAAAAAAAAAATAGTAAGGGTGTTTAGTACCACAGGAACCGTGCTTTGTTATTCGTTGTAATAAATTTTACGAAAAATAAGAACCTGAGCCGCTTCTTTCTTTATTTGGTTCTTCATCACAGAGTTGGTTGGCTTCCTTCTCAACTTAATTTCAGTCTGAAAATCCTTTTGGGCTTCCCAGAATTTTCCTCAAAAGAATCTCGTGGTTCTTATAAGAGAATCAATTTTTGGGGAAGCTCATCCGGAGAACATTACCCTGCCATACCTCCCCTGCGCTCCCCAGCCTGGCATGGCTGCGTCTTCCCCTGGCGAGTCTCGCGAGCCTTACCTTAAGCTGAGCCTCCTGTCCGGCCCCAACCAATCACTTGGCCATCGCTCGACAAACACAATATAGTGACGACCCAGGCTGCCGGGCCGACACTTAAAGAAGACCCGCTTCGCTTCTTTCTTCCTTCTTTCACCGACCTTCCTCGCTCCATTGTTTTCTCTTCTTCTCATCATCCCTTTCCATCCCTCTTTCCTGCTCTCGTTATCCTTGTTTTCACCGCTCCTTTCTCTCGTCATCATTGCTGTGCCACTCTTTCCTCTCCTGTTTTCTGGCGGCCTTCCTGCGTCCCCTCATCCTCTCTTCCCACCGTTCTTCCTGTGTGCTGACTTTAGCCTTACATTGATTTACTATTTCTTCTTCTGTCCAGATTTGAGTTCATTCTTTGCAATTTTCATAACGTCTCAATTATTTCGTATTATCTTACTGCATCCCTCCTTTTCTGAGTTTTCTTTCTCGTTTTATAACAATATTGAGAAGTTCTGTCTCTACTTGTTGTTCTCTTCTATGTATTGCTACGTCCACTCAAGTCCTACCAGCGTATTAATACATTTTCCTCTTCCTTTCTCTTATATCCCGCCCGTGTTCTTCGGTCTATTGCCTCTTCCTTTCATCAAAACACTCTGCGCCTCTCGTCGGGAATTCTCCTCCCTGTTTCACTTCTACTTCCTCCTCCTCCCTCTTTTCCTCTCCTGCTGCCTTCGTTACACCTGTACCATTCTTTTTCCCTCCTTGATTCAAAACAGTGTCATAAGATCATGATTTGGAATATTAATATCTATCGTATTCATTGCCTCCTATGGTCTAACGATGTGATATATATTGATATGTATTTCTCTTAAGTTATCGTTCATTTCTAGCGGTTCCGAAAGAATAAATCTTCATGGTCTTTCAACCGATATAATCCTTGTTTCTTTGCATTTTTTCGATGTAGGTGAGCGTGTCTCGTTTTCATTACAAGCTTATAACAAAGGAAAAGCAAAGAAACATCCTAACTTCTCTTTCATTTCAGAAACTTGAAAATGAATTGTGTAATAATCCATTTTTGTTGTCTTCATTCAAAGTCTTCATTGTGGTCAGTAAAGTGTGTAGACAATATACCAGTCGATGCACAAAACATTTGTTTCTAAACCTGACTTATGGGACCAGCAGAAAGCTAGAATAAAGTTATGTTTCTATTTTATCTCGTCCTCGAAGCCATAGTCTTGAGAGGATGTTTTTAGTAGGATTTTAAGAAGGAAAACTATCAAGAACAGATCCCAAACTTTTATCATTTGGTTTTATTTACCAATGATTATCCAACGTGAAGGGCTGCGCCTCCTCACATCCTTATTAACAATAACTGTTATAATAATCCCTTTTCAGATAGTTTTTTGGGTAACAAGGACTAGTGTTTAAAATTTTTATTTTGCAAGCCCAAGGGTAAATATACAAAAAAGGGCAGAGATTCTTAAGAAACAAGCTTTACTAGGATTAGCTCTATTCTAAAGAGTCCGTCACCAAGCAACGAACACGTTGATGCACCCTTGGTTCACCCCAAAATGTTACAGGACCTGAGAGGCATCGAGCCCTCAAGAACCGCAGGTGTCTCGTGACCACCCGCCGATATGAATCCAACAGAAAAGTGACAAGCTATTGCTCTTCACAGAACGAGAACAGTCATGTGGGAAAAATCATTTTAATAATTGAAAACTGAGTCAAGGAGGAAGTACTGCTAACATCAATATGGGTAACAAATAATCGTTGTCGATTAACCTCACCAGTCCATAAGGATCCTTTGCAAGTACGTAAACAAGATTCTGTGGAGGAAACTTTGTTTTGGAAGATTTTGCTTTGGCACATACTGGCTCCACACTGTCGTCCTTTGGATACAAAACACGTCTCATCGCGGTATAATCCCACTTGTTACGTTGGGTCGCATGTGCGTCCCGTGCCTCCGAGACATTATCCTCAGGTTACAGAGTCTGGGTCCGGATCTCCGGACCTCTCCCTCTCTCTGGACCCAGAGATATTGCCTTGGCGGGGCTGGATGCTCGACGTCGCACAACTTGCCCTCTCAGCACCTCCGGCACCTTGAAATTGATTTGTCTGGCTGAAGGGGCTCGGCGAGGAGTGAGGTAGGGTGTCCACTGACTGCGTCCTCCCGCGGCTGACCCATGTGCCTACAGTTATTAGGAATATCCGCCTCCGATTGGCAATGGAATGTGAGGACAGCTTGTCAGTGACAATAGTTCTGGATTGCAGTGAAGGGCCCCTCACACCACGCCGCGACGTTTATGATGCTGGATGTATGTTGAGGGGCGAGGCATGGCTGTGTCGAAGGTACCTGATTTTGTGTGTGTGTATGTGTGTGTGTGTGTGTGTGTGTGTGTGTGTGTGTGTGTGTGTGTGTGTGTGTGTGTGTGTGTGTGTGTGTGTGTGCGCACGAGCGCTTGTATCACTGTGCCTGCCTAAAGTCTGACTCGTTAATTTGGAATGTGCACACCGCAGCACGCAGCCGGAGTACACTGCTGCATTCTGTGTTGGCAATGTGATGATGCTTCGCAGCGTTATGTTGACGGCTTCAAGCGTGAGGTTCAGCTCTGGGAGTCCGTAGTGGTAGTGCCTTCACGCAGCACAGTCACCGGCTTTGTTTCATCTCAATGTTTTATTATCATACTGCTGCTTCCAGTAAGTGTCCATGTGTTTCCCATATTATACTTTTTTATGTTAGCTTTTTATTGTCTTCTAAGAAATATGTATGTATATTGTAGTACTGTATTTTTTTGAGGGAGTGGCATTGTTCTCTAAGAAATGTAAAAGAATTATTTAGTAACTTTTCTTTTTCCTCAGAGTTTTCCCAGAATAGTTTATTTTTGTTGTGTCGGTTTATTTGGCTAACTCTCTTGGGTTCTCCGCGGCGTGGCTCACTCACCTATTTGTTTGCCTGTTCGAGGCTTTTTTTTTTTTTTTACATGTCAGCCTTTTAGCGCCTGTAGGCTTTCTTGAGGGGCCTAGATGGTAGTCGGCCCCAGCCCGTCATGGCGCAGGCAAGTGTTTTATAGTGGCTCACATCTCGTTGATATTTTTTTACTTTGCTTGTTTCTTTGCATGCTTTCTCAAGCAATTTTCATCTAATCTCATTGACTACGCACCCGAAAAGTAATATCACAGAACGAAGATGCGTACAGATACAATTAGATTCTACGAACTATTTCTTTACAGCGTTTTCGTTAGGGAGCGGAACAGGCCCCAGGTTTTAGCCGTGCAGGGTAACGCCATAAACTCGTTACCAAATAAACTAGACTGTCACCTCCTAGAATTGGGCGGCCGCCGACACACAGATGCACCGTCGGGGCTGTTTCATTTCATTTACCTGCTACGTTTAAGAGGGGAATTAACTAATTTGCACCGGAAAGCGCGTGTGTTTTGTGTAATCTGCTCTTTCTCTCTCTCCCTATCTGGCTATCTATTTATGTATGTATCTATCTATCTATCTGTCTATCTACACACACACACACACACACACACACACACACACACACACACACACACACACAGACACACACACACACACACACACACACACACACACACACACACAAAGATCGGTACGACGAGCTCTGTGCTCTTCCGTAGGGGAACGGCTGGCTGTCTCGATGGAGACCCACAGCAGACCAAGAGGTGATTTACACACACACACACACACACACACACACACACACACACACACACACACACACAGAGGCCATAGAACACCAGCAGATATATTCTATGCATCTCAAAGTCTCGAGCCTCCCTTCCGCCATGATTAAATTCTACCCTCTCGACTTTCCAGCGTTTCCAGAAGTTATTTCCCCTTTTCCTCCTGCTTCTCCCTTTAATCCGCGGACGAACACAGTAAACAGATTTCTTCCCCGAACTCTGCCCGCTGCTTTTCCCTTCCGCTGGACGCCTGTGGGTCGCTCCTTCGGCCGGGGTCTGTGTCCTTATTCACTCCTCTCAAAAGTGCCATTGTTTGAGGCGCTTCTCCTCGTCTCTCGCAGCGTCTGTCGGCGTCTATTAAAGTTGAGTGGTAGTTGAACTGCTTCTCCGCATGCTGGTGGTGGTGGTGGTGCTTCTGCTGCTCTCCCTCCTCCTCCGCCTCCTGCTGTTGCTGTCTTTGCTGCTTCTGCTGGTTATACTTGTTGTGTTGGTGTTGGTAGTGATGATTCGTGATGGTGTTCTGCCCTCAAAAGGCAGAACGTAAATTGATCTTTGTAGTGTTGTTTTATGGCATTAAATTTCACTGAATGTGTAGATTCCATTGATATGAAAATCCCAAAAATGGCATTTTTGGAGTTAATGCGTTCTGCCTTTTGAGGGCAGTGTTGTTCTTGTGTTGTGTTTGTGATGGTGGTGATTGTAGTGGTGGTGTTGTTCCTCCTTTTCCTTCCAATTTTTCTTGTCTATTTATTGTTTTGTCCTTTTGCTTTGTCATGTTTTTACTTTTTCAATCTTTCTTTCGTTTTCTTCTTCTTCTTCTTCACCAGCACGGGTTTGGGTACATGCGTTACCGCCCAATCCAAGTTAAATTTAACCTCCACGGGGTCACTGTTTCCTAGCTCTCCCCCAGCCTCCAGCTCACTTATCATATTCCCACTATTAGTTAGGACTTACTCTAAAATGTTAGCTCCTCTGACAGGCTCAGTTAGTACCTGCTTAAGGAAATTATTTTGTATAACTTTAGGAAATCCTTGGATTCTATGTCTGGGCCTTCCTAGTCTAAATTCCTATAGTTAAAATCCCCAATTATGCAGAATTTATTTTATTCCTACTCGCCCTGCCAATCTCTTTTAGGAACCAAAGGAAAAAATTAATACATTCAGTCCTTAGTCGCGATACCCTCTTACATAACTTTTTTTTTACTTTTAGACTGATATATTCGGTCTATCGGAAACCAGAAAACTTTGCCAACACCAGTCAAAGATATTCATGTTATAACCACAAACAAACTAGCGTCGCCCCCACCACCCCCACACTACCACCACCACCACCGCCACCACCACCACCTCTACCATTTTCACCCCAAACACCACAACCTCTACCACCGCCACCAAACCATTGCATCTGCCGCCGCCATTGCCGCCAGATGTCTCGCCAAGCCTTTCCCTCCGGGCCGGTGTAAGCTTTAGGAATCTGGGCCATCGTGGCGTAACAAATGCATGTCTTTACGCAAAAGTATGAATAATCTCCTTGCTTTTGTTTCTGGCGCCGGAGGAGTGAAATAATGGAACCCTTGACTCCGTGTTTGCTGTGTTTTTTCAGCATGGAATGAGAGTAATTCTTTTAAGCGAATGGATAACTACGATAAAAGAATGCTTGCTTGCCTCTTTAGCTTGAATCTCAGTGCCCTTTTGGCTTATGTGATTTAAGGTTATTTATTCTACTTGAAGGTGCACGCTCTTTGGTGAGGATGTGAGTGATATTGTATGTGATATAAAAGAAAAGGAACGAAGGCAAAGTTGAAGTAAGAAGATAAAGATAAAGAAGATAAATAAACGAAAATATAAGTAGAAAGTAAAACATGATAAAGGAGGAAAGAGTAATGGACTGAAGAAGCAAACAATGGAGCAAGAAATGAGCGGTTGAAGAAACACCAAAAAAGTAACGGAAGAGGGAAAAAACGGGATTGAAAAAGCTGAAAAATTCTTGAAAGAGTAGAAACTAAAAGGATAAGGCAAGGAGAAAATATTAAAGAATGATAAAGAAATAACGAGTGAGGAGGAGAAGAATGAACAAGCGAAGGAAGAAGGGATGAGAGATTGAAAGCCTCCTCCAACAACAACAACAAAAAAATGTAAAAGGAATAAAAGAAGAAATGGGAAAAGCTTATAAAAGATACTTGGGAGAGTAGAAAGTAAAGGGATAAGGTTGAGAGAATAGAAAGAATGACAAAGACAGAAAAAGAGGAGCTGAAGAATCATGAAGGATTAAAGAACCCCCCCAAAAAAGTAATGCAAAAGAAAAAAAAAGAATTGAAAAAGCTAAAACATACTTGCAAGAGTACAAAGTAAAAGGATAAAGGAGAGAGAAAGTGGAAGAAGAGGCAGAAGCAAAAGGTTCAGGGACGGGAAGTAGGAGTGGAAGGAGAGGCAAGGGCAATGGAAGAGGGAAGAAAGGAGACGACGAAGAAGAGGAGGAGGAGGAGGAGGGTGAACGAGTCAAAGAAAAGGAGGAGGAGGAGTAGGAGTAGGAGTAGGAGGAAGAGGAGGAGGAGGAGGAGGAGGAGGAGGAGGAGGAGGAGGAGGGTTTGCCTTCACCCTCGTATCTCGGTAAAGTTCTCAAAGGAATTTCCCGCAGCCTTGAGGAACCGCCGCTCGAGCGCAATGATAGAGAGGACGCCCAAGATTTTGCAGCAGCCCGGCCAGCCAGTCCTCCCGTGACCTAATAACCTCTCCATCTCCTCCCGCTTTTCCGGTCTCTCTTCTCTTCCTAACTTCCTCCTCCTTCTCCTTCTTTTCCTCCTCGTCCTCCTACTCTTCCTCCCAACGTCTCTCCGATTCCAGTACTTAAGATCGTGTTTTTTCTTCTGTTTTATTTGTTAGGCTTTTTCCGTTCCCATTGAAGTTCGCCATACTCGCCATGACATCGCCGCTGCCGTAACAACGATAGCATCAGTAACAACTGAAAATCAATATCATCAGCAAAATAAAAAAAAAGAGCAACAACAACAACCTCGACAGTAACAACAACTAAAACCACTTTAACAACAGTTATTAGCAACATCAATATCAAGATCAACAACAAAAGTAGCAGATGGGATACTACCACGACCCAAGGAGAGTCAGGAGCAGCAGCAATAACAACAACAACAACAACAACAACAACAACAGTACTAACAACGAAGTGAACGAGCATAACATCAGCAACAGCAGCAGCTAAAGAAGAAAAGCAGCAAAACCCATAACAGCAAAAAGTGAAACAAAGGCAACGAAAAGAACAACAAAACACAACGAAACGGCAACAACAACAACAACACACCCAACTAGAAAAACAACACAAAAAGTAATGAAATACTACTCGTAACCCCTCCTCCTCCTCCTCCTACTACTACTACTACTACTGCTGCTGCTGCTACCACCACTACTACTACTGCCGGGAACAACAACCTATTCTCACCACCACCACCACCACCACCACCTCGTATTTTTTTCCTGCATTGCGTCATTGTACTCGCTTATTTCATGTATACAGGAATACATGAATATATGTATACTTATACTTTTGTGCTTATGCTTCTATGTATTTATCTATGTATGAATGTATGTATGTATGTATGCGTGTATACGGGCTATGTATGAAGGTCTGTACGCATTTGTGTGTGTGTGTGTGTGTGTGTGTGTGTGTGTGTGTGTGTGTATATATATATATATATATATATATATATATATATATATATATATATATATATATATATATATATATACATATATATATATATATATATATATATATAAGCTTGATTCCTTTAGTGAGGGAGGCGCTGAAGAAGGGAGAGGTCCAATCGATCATCTAATTTCCTGTACGATGCGAGGAAATTGATTACGTGTTCCCCATCAGTGGGCGAGGGCACTGAGGAGCCGCGGGGGGGGGAGCCACAGAGGTCATCACGCTGGCCGCGGACGAGGTCAGAATGGCAGCGGAGGGAGTGATATTAGAGTGTGAGTCCTGGGTTTTTCCACGCTTTCACCCCATCTGTAACGCAGCCTCTTATTTCTGACACACACACACACCCACACACACACACACACACACACACACACACACACACACACAGGCCATGAACCGACCAAACAGAACATCAAAAGTTTTAATGATGCTGTCGACTCGCTATGAGGGACAGGAATCAAAAGTAAATATTTTGGTGCTCAGTATACTTTTTTTTTTGTTTACGGGAAATGTGGCGAAGTGGTGAATGCAGACAACCAACTCTGACCTTTATCTGAAATTTTTTTTTATGCGTGTGTGTTTGTGAGTTTGTATGTATGTGGGTGTGTGTGAGTTGTTTTTGTGGCTGGTTTAGTTGTAGTGAGGTCTGTGAGCTTTTTTTTTTTTGTGTGTGTGTGTGAGCGGAGGCGTTTTTGTAAACTTTTTTCTTTTATATTGATGTACTTTTTTTATTTTCTTTTGTCTGAATATTAGTGGAAGTAAGTATAAAATAAATCGTATATATCCAATTAACTCCTCCCTATACGGTACGGATGGGGTGGGAAGCACCTCTGAGTTTGAGTAGTTTCTATCGCCTTATCCGAGGCGTCGATTGTGCATCAACTTGTATTTGGGACCGATTGTTTCTTCCTCGTTAAGAACAGGTATCTGGCGGCACACGTCTGTTGTCTTTTTAGGGCTGTTACAAATACCATGATTCTCAGATAATTATATATAATCAATCAATCAGTCAGTGGGGCCATACGCCGGGGGAGGCGTCGCCTCGTCCATCCTACGACGCCAAGTCCGGGTAGCCCTCCGGGCGAGTCTCCATGCAGGCCCCCTTCCCAACCGAGTAACTCCCGGCAGGATCTATCGACTTGTTCAAGCCACGAACTCTGTGGGCGTCCCCTTGGCCTCCTCCACTCAGGATTGTCTCTTACAGAGACAACCCTATGAGCAGGATCAGCTTCCGGAGAACATGCCACGTGCCCGTATAGCCGGAGTTGGCGTTGACGAACTATGCAGGTAATAGACGTCGAATCAGCCTCACGGAGTAGTCGCCGGTTCGACACAAAGTCATTCCAGCGACAGCCCATGATTTTGCGCAGACATTAATTACCGAAAGCATCAATCCGCCTCTCCAAGTCCCCTTTTAGTGTCCATGTCTCACAGCCATAGAGTAAGACAGGGAGCACAAGGAACTTGAAGATCCGGATCTTTTTCCTTCTGCAGAGGTATCGTCAACGCCATACGTATACTCGTGTTGAGCGAGTCCATAACACCGTGGGCCAGGCCAATCTGCGGCAAGACTTCCTTGCGAGACTCATCGTTGTTAAACTACACAACCAAGATACGTGAAACTTTCTGAGATCTCAACGTCCTTGCCACACGCATGGACAGACTGTACTGTTTCATCCAGCAAGCCTCCAAACGCCTATACCTTGGTCTTGGCCCCGGAGACCTGAAGTCCCAAGGGCTTTGCCTCCTCGTGCAGTGCCTCGAGAGCCATCACCAAAACCTCCAGCGACTCTGCTAGGATTACTGCATCATCAGCAAAAACAAGGTCAGTGACCTGGTATTGCCAACGGATGCTCCACAATGACTCTGGTCCACAGCTATGCCCAGTACCCAGTCTATACAAGTGTTGAAAAGCGATGGGGCAAGGACACAGCTCTACCTCACTCCCACATTCACGGGAAAGAAGCTGGACAAGCCGCCCCCACTCTTCACAGCGTTCTCTGTCCTAGAATACAGGCCAGTCAGCAAACCAATAGTCCTCGCAGGAATCCCACGGAGTCGCAGAAATCCCTGAGTGCCTCGCGATTTTTTTTTTTTTTACAATAGAGGTCAATTCCAGGGCATAAAAAAAGGTAACAAATGTTAAAAAAGCCCGCTACTCACTACTCCTAAAAAGCGTTAGAGGAGCTGCACTGAATCAAACACCTTCTTGAGATCGACATAGGTTGCAAGCATCCCCTGTCGAAACTCATGTCGGCGCTCCACCAGTATGCAAAGCGGTCAGTTGTTGACTTACCAGGCGTGAACCCAGACTGTTCAGGTCTATGCATCCTCTGCAGGTGGCTGCGAATTCGTATCAGCAACAGGTGGGAAAGTACCTTGCGTGGCACACTGAGCAGTGTAATACCATGGTAGCTGTTGCAGTCCTGTCGGTCCCCTTTCCCTTTCCAGATTAGGACGACCAACCCCCTCTTCCAGTCAGGAGGAATGGTACCGGACTGCCATACAGCAGTCAAAACCGCATGCAACTCGCAGATCATGGCCTCACATCCAGCTTTGAGCAGCTCCGCACTAATGTTACAGGTGCCAGGTGCCTTTCCACCCCTCACTTTGCCACAGCCTCTCTGACTTCAGCCAGAGAGGGTGGGCTTTCGTCAATGGGTGAATCAGCATCCGCCACCTGCAACTGGAAGCTGCCCACGTGGAGGGTCCGTCATGTACACCTGCTCAAAGTGCTCAGCCCAACGAGCCCTCTGCCCATCCATGTCCATCACGAGGCAGCCGTCAGCTGTTCAGATAGCGCTCACCTGAGAGTGAGACTTGGAGCGGAGCTTCTTCAGGGCTCGGTAAGCAGGTCGGAGATCATTCGCCTTTAAATAGCCCTCGACTTCCTCAGCGAGACCCCTGACATACCTCTCCTTGTCTCTCCTCAGGAGAGCTCTAGTCCTACGCGACAGAGCCCTGTATTGGTCCTGATTTCCAGCAAGTCTGGCAGCGCGACTCTCCTCAATATTATCCAGCGTCTCTACCGAGGCAAAGCCACTCCTAGATATCGGCCGCTCTTCAGTGCACTCCTTGGCAGCTTGCAGAGTCTCATTTGAAGGTATCCCACAGTTCTACAGGGTTCTCCTGGGTGCCGAGCACATCGAACCGATTTGAGACTGTCATCAGATAGTCCTGAGCACATGCCAGGTCCTTCAGCCTCCCGAGATAGAACACAGTATTGTTGCACCTCGAGATTCTTGTTGACCTGACATGAAGCTCTCAAATAAAACCAGAATAATCCACAATATTTAATCCTTTGCAGTTTTGTAGACTGATGCCCTACGAGTATGTAATTATAATTATAATATATTAAGCACCAAATTACTGTTTGCTTTCCTTTTAACTTTGCTTATTGTTTTGTTTGGATAAAACTTGCAACATATCAGAAATAGTGAAGGGTATATGGTACAGCTCAAAAATTTCTTCTGGTCTTGGAGAAAAACTGCCCATCATAATAAGAGATGTATTTAATTTCTATGTTTGTTTGAATTCGAACACAATAAATTGAAGGACCTGTTGACGTGTCTTGTATCAAAGAGTGTTTAAGATGTTCCTGGCGTTACCATGGCGACGAGGGAAGGAATGACGTCTTTCCCTCCACTCCCTCACCCTCCGCCGCCTCTCTCCACCTCCTTTCCTTCTTTCCTTTTTTTATAATACCTCTTTTCCTTCACATTGTTCTCAGTTACTTCCGTACAAGAAGTCACATTTCTATAAGCCTAAGCCCTTTCCATCTGTCTGAATGTTGGTTTATCTATTCTTGTGTATCTATCTGCATTTGTAACCGTCAAGGCATCAATATATTTATTTATCTGTCTATCCGTCAATTTATTAATCTGTCTGAACCTGTCTTTTCGTTTATCTGTATTTATTTTAATATCTTTTTTTTTTATCTGCAGTATTTCGTTATTTATTTTTATTTATACACACACACACACACACACACACACACACACACACACACACACACACACACACACAGAGAGAGAGAGAGAGAGAGAGAGAGAGAGAGAGAGAGAGAGAGAGAGAGAGAGAGAGAGAGAGAGAGAGAGAGAGAGAGAGAGAGAGAGAGAGAGAGAGAGAGAGAGAGAGAGAGAGAGAGAGAGAGAGAGGTCAGGGGCGCGGGCAAAAAGGCGGCGGAGGACGAATTAAAGGGATGCTCTCCGGAAATGGTAATGGAATGTAAATGTAAACGGATTTGGAGAGAGTTAGAGGGAATTATCACCGGCTGCTTTTGTGATCGGTGACGCGCTTCCCGCCCCACGGCCCGGGTCTTCACGCCGGCCATTTTTCACGCGAATCGATTGCCGCTGCGACCATTAAAAGAGCGGGATTCACTTCTCTTCGTTATCAAAAGCTGTTGTGCATTTATTATTTTTTTCCCCGTTGTGACTGTTTTTTAATTTTCGTTTTATTTTGATTCCGGGAAAAAGGATAGATACATACTGCCCGTGCGCACAGATACACACGCACGCGCGCGCGCTCACACACACACACACACACACACACACACACACACACACACACACACACACACACACACACACACACACACACACACACATACAGTTGCTGTCGTGTGTAGGCAGAATGACGTAATAGCAGATAGTTTACTTCTGTGTGTGGACAAAGGAGAAAAACAATCGCTCACCGGTACTAAGATAAGCGGAGACTAAACTGAATATTAAAAAGGTATATTTTATTGACATATTGATGGAGAACTCTTAGAAGTGTATCTTTCTCCTGATTTCACTAGCGACAGATTTCCGCACAGAGTCACGCACGTCGCCTCCTCAGACTAGGTGGTCAGTACTGTTGGTAATATGAACTTTGTAATTTATTTGTCTTCCTTTCCTTATCTCATGGATGTGACTCTTACCTTTAGTGATGCTTACCTTTAGTATTAGTTTGAGGCATAGGAGTCAATGCTCATAAAGGGTGCCTCTTCTCTGTCGCACACTCTCATACCTGTCCTATGTATTAAGACTCTGGCTCGTGACTACATCTTCCGGGAGACTATTTCATTTTTCTAAAACTTGCGCATATTTTTCATAGCAAGGGAGGCAGCTCAAGAGCATTAAACAAAAAAACAACAACAAAAAGCCCGCTAGACTCTGCTCCAACAAAAGAAAATAGAACGAGAGACCATAATAAGAGACGATAATTTCGCGTGGAGAGGTGTCTTGATACTCTCCTCATGAAAGAGTTCAAGACATAGGCAGGATGATATACAAACGAAGGAAGGCTGTTCCAAAGTATACCAACGGAAGGGATAAAATAATGAAGATGCTGGTTAACTCTTGCATAAGGGATTTGGGTGGTATAAGGATGAGCAAGATAGAAAGTCGTGTGCAGCGGGGCCGCAGGAGAGGGGGAGGCATGCAGTTAGCAAGTTCAGAAGAGCAGTCAGCATGAAAACATCGATAGAAGACAGAAAGAGAAGCAACATTGCGGCGGAAATTAATAGGTAGAAAACTGCTAGTAAGAGGCGGGGAGTTGATAAGACGAAGAGCCTTGGACTCCACTCTGTCTAGTACGGCTGTGTGTTGGGAGCCCCCCAACATATGAGATGCATACTCCATACGAGGTCGGACGAGTCCTCTGTATATGGACAGCATCTGGGAGAGGAAAAAGATTTGGTGAAAACGATACAGAACGCGCAACCTCGAGGAAGCTGATTTAGCGAGAGAAGAGATATTGAGGTTTCAAGTTAAGATTTTGAAATTAGGATACGCGTAGACCGAGAATGTTTAGCGTAGAGGAAGGGGACAGCTGTGTGTTGTCGAAGAATAGGGGATAGGTGCTTGGAAGATTGTGTCGCTTTGATAGGTTGGGAAATGGAGTTTTTGAGGCATTGAAGGACACCAAGTTCCTTTTCCCCTAATAGGAAGTAAGAGTAAGATCTGAGGTCAGTGTTCTGCAGCATCCAGCCTGGAATCACGTAATTCCTTTGGTGAGGGTCTTCTGTTAAATGATGTTGAGTGATGCAGAGTAGAGTCATCACCATTGGAGTGGATAGGACAGCTTGTTATGGAAAGATCATCAATGAACAACAGAAAGAGAGTGGAAGAACGACAGAGCCCTACGGGAGACCACCGTTGATAGGTTTAAGGGAAGAACAGTGACCGTCTAACACAGCAGAGATAGATCGGCCAGAAAGGAAACTGGAGATGAAAGCACAGAGAGAAGGATAGAAACCGTAGGAGAGAAGTTTAGAAAGCAAAGACTTTTAGAATTTGTTTCTTTGACGTTTCGTGCCTGTTTTTTCCTACGTTCAGGATGTGTCCTCTGGTGTGCTGTTGGTTCCGTCCTGCAAGATGTAGGAAGTGATCGTCCCTAACTGAATTATAGCCATGGATGATCTTGAACGTCTTGACCATGTCTCTTCCTGCTTTCCTCCAGTGTTGTTAGCTCAAGACGAGTCATCCTTTCCTGATGGGGCATTTGTGACAACTCCGGGACCAGTTCAGTGGCTCTCCGCTGTACTTACCTGTCCTTGTTTGTTTATGCTTGTTTATATTCATGTTTGTTTGTTTATGTTTCGAGTGTACGGTTAACATGTCTGGATGGTATATTCAAGCCTTCAAGGTGGGATATGATCAGGGATTTGTTCAACGGGAGAAACATGTCTCTGTCTAGGGAGGTGTAGGTCTTCCTTAACATTTCCACCATGGAGTTGGCACTGTCCGCTGCCTTTGCGACTCGTACGGTTGGTTTCAGGTTTTGTGTGACAAATACTTCTAGGTCTTTCTCTTCCTTTGTAGTGGATACTGGAGTGCTTCCCATGTGGTACTGGTACTCAGGATTTCTCTTCACAAGGTGCTTCTTCTTTTTCTTCGTTGAAGTAAAGGAATAACTGGTTGCTCCATTCCTGTAGTTTGGTTATGTCCTCTTGTAGTTTCTCTACATCTGATGGAGTCCTGATCTTTTAGTGGAGCTTTGCATCATCCGCAAATAACTTTTCACTGGACTAAACGTGTTCCATGAGGTCGTTTTTGTACATCAAAAAAGGGGTGGTCCCAGCACACTTCCTTGCGGCACTCTACTTTAGACACTTAGTCATTGTGAGTATAAGGCTTTAGTGGCAACACGTTTCACTCATCCACTTAAAAAGCTCTTGAACCTTTTAGGAATATCTCCTCGTACTCCAGTTGCGCTCATCTTTTCGAGTAGGCGTAGATGGGGGACAGTATATAGTATCGAAGGCATTCTTGCAGTCTAGATTGAATGCATCCATACTATTCCCGTTGTCTAGGGCATCCTCGAGGTTCTCAAAATATTCTAGTAGCTGTGTCAGGCAAGACTTACCTGACGAAAATCATTTTGGAGGAAAATTTGAGATAAAATGTAGATCAAATAATTGAAACAATTCATTTGATAAATAAGGTTTTCGTAGAATTGTGATGCTTTGCTGGAGAGAGAGAGAGAGAGAGAGAGAGAGAGAGAGAGAGAGAGAGAGAGAGAGAGAGAGAGAGAGAGAGAGAGAGAGAGAGAGAGAGAGAGAGAGAGAGAGAGAGAGAGAGAGAGAGAGAGAGAGAGAGAGAGAGAGAGAGAGAGAGAGAGAGAGAGAGAGAGAGAGAGTTGTTTACATGTACACCTTGTAATAGTTGGCTGTGTTTTCTTTTTCTTTTTTTCTCCTCGGACAAGGCCACAAGTTGTATTTACTTGTGTTAGAAATTCGTTGGGCGTCGGCGGTGCAGGAGTCACGTTCCCGCCGTGTTTGTGCTCCTCGTCAGGACGCGGGGCGGGGCGCGAGGCAAACACTCAAACTTCCCTCTAAAACCCTCCTGTCCTCTTCCCCCTCTTGCCTGTCCTCGCCCCCTCCTGCCTACCCTCCACTCTCTCCCCTGTCCTCCTCTTCCCCTTCCCATCAAACTCGCCTTCCCATCCTACTCCCTCTCCTCCGCCTCCTCTCTATCTACCTCTTCTCTTATTTTCTCTTTTCTTTTTCTCTCCTCTCCATTTTTAACTTTCTCTGTCTCTTACTGTTTCACTCTTTTCGGACTTCACACAAATACACACACACACATACACACACAAACAAACAATCAAACAAACAAACTAACAAACAAACAAACAAAACATACATACACACAAACACACCCTTTAGACGGAAAGGAAAACACACACAGTGAAAACACACACACAAAATACAGACACACGAACACAAAGAAATATATATGCACAAACACATATACACACAAAAACAAACAAAACAAACACACACACAAACACAAACATACAGACACAAAGAAAGACATATACACAATATAAACATAAAAATAACACACACACACACACACACACACACACACACACACACACACACACACACACACACACACACACACACACACACACACACACACACACACACACACACACACACACACACACGTACCTATAGCAAAAAAAAAAAAGTGCAAAAAATGGCAGATGGAGTTGTCAGAAACCTGATTACTTAGCACTCGTCCTGGATCCATCGAACGAACAAATTAATTTTCTTTAATTCTCCCGCGATCCTCCAAAGACGGCAATTTCGTCTCCTGGCAACCAGAGTCTTTCCCTGATGACTCTCGGCCGACCACCTGCTGCCGCCCGTCGGTGCTGGTGCTGCTGCGAGTCTTGCTGCGGCTTCGGGCTGCAAAGGAGGGAGGAAGGAGGAGAGAGAGGGCATGCATAGGGTTGAGTGGCGCGGCTTATACAGTGTTGATGCTCATTTTGTGGTGGGTGTGATGCTGATTGTTGAGAGCGGCATATTTCTGGCCCTGAGGGGTTCGGTACGATGGCTGGAGTCAATATAGGCATGGGGAGTGTGGAAATGTTTGGTCGAATGGTAACTGGGCTGCTATTTGACCATATTCTTTTATCGATTAGCATTTATGTTAAAGATGACAAAAGGGGGATTTGTTTAGTGTCAAGTATTTTTTTTTTGTAGTGGTTTATTAATTGTATTAATAATTTGTATATGAAGAATGAGATGAAAGAATTCAGCTTAGGGTAAAGAAAGCACTTTAATTCTTGCGACGGAAGAGTTACTGGTGGAGAGGCTGATGAGGGAGATAGTGTCAGTATGTTTGGTGTTATTCTTTGTGGTAGTGAATGTTAGACTCGTTGGTATCTTTTAATTACACTCCAGCCTGTTGAGGTATTTATGGCATTGAGGATTAAAGGGGGATTGAAGGGGATGATGGTAGTAGGAATGGTAGTAGTGGTTCCGATGGTGATATATATTTACGGGAAGTGTAATGGATTGATAGCACAAGCGTTGGTGGCTGTGATGATGGTGGTGGTGATGGTGGTGATGATGGTGGTGTCTGGAGGTTTCTACACCCTAATCCAGCCATTTGTTAGCCCAGCATCAGCACACCTGACCCGCACAGAAGCCATCTATTTCCCCCGTACACCCAGAAGAGCTTCCACACGACGCCGTAAGACTTTTTTCCTTTCCAGCTTGAGAATCCAAACGCTAGATCATATATAAATGTTTACTATTGAGGCCAAGTTCAGGGTCACAAAGAACGTTACTTTAAAGTGGAAGATTCTCTCTCTCTCTCTCTCTCTCTCTCTCTCATAGGAATCACACTTTCATCTCGCTTCCTCTCTCTTCTCCTTCCTTGCTCCTTGGAACCTTTGGCCGCTCGTCTGCCCTCTCAGCTCGGTTTCACTTAGAACCTTCTCCCGAGGACCATTTCGTGCTCCGTTCCTTGAGTGTCGCCACCTAGTTAGACAAAGCCTCTAAGAGTCTTCCATGGAGTAGACAGAGAAGCCGTAAGTATAGATAAGCGGAGTGGTTTCTTCACTAAAATCAGCCATCGACCAACTTGCTGGCCAATTACGATCGGGGTAAAGCAAAGCCAAAACGTAACGGGAAAAGGATCCCATTAGTCTTGAGGGGAGGGAAAGGGAAGGAGTGAGGACGAGTGAAGGGGAAAGTATGATATCAAGAAGAAGGGAGGACCTGGTGGGTAGAAAGGTGGAGAGATAGAAAGGGGGGGAGGGGCTTTTGGAAGAAACATAATGGGTGAATGTTATGGAATGAGCAAAAATGGGAAAGAGGAAAAGAAAGAGGGATGAAGACGAGTGAAGGGGAAAAGTATGATATAAAGAGGATGGAAGGACCTGATGGGTGGAAAGGGGTGGATAGGAGGGATAGGGTGAGGGCCTTAGGAAGAAACAGTAAGGATGAATGTTTGGGATGGGGCAAGACTGGTTGAAGGAAGGACGGATAGCCGGGTTTAAGGAACAGCAGGAGAGCAGGAGTAAAGATAAGGCATGGGGGCAAGAAAAAACTGCCGGATCTTGATGGTCGCCTCCATATTAAAGAAGACCCACCCACCACTCGTCTGGGCAGGATCGTGTCCCGTTGACATGCCACTCCGGGAGCTCGACAGCGCGACGCCCAGGCCATGTGTTTCCCGGAGCCTTGCCCGCCGCTAACCTGATAAACCCCTGACAGGACCTCTCGCGCCTTGACGTTCGTCCTCCGTTGATGGGAGAGAATGAGTTATGAAGGCGGTGGTGTGCTGAGAGGCTGAAAGGGGAGGGAGGAGGTGACAGACTACAAGGGTGAAGAAGAGGGTAGAAAAAAATGATGAAGGGAAATGAGGAGAAAGAAGTATGTCAAGAAAAAAATACATGTCAAAGGTACAAACAATGAGACTCCTGGGTATTAAACTTTAGGTACAAAACAGAGATGAGAAAAGGGAGTGGACAATAACGCCTGGGAACAGAAGTGTATAAATTATAGACTGAATAATGAAGGGAAAAAAAGGGAAAGATGTATGTAAAAAAAATACATGTCAAAAGTACAAAAAAATGAGACTCCTGGGTATATAACTTTACTAACAAAACAGAGATGAGAAAAGGCAGTGGACAATAACGCTTGGGAACAGAGGTGTATAACTTATAGACTGAGGTTATTTATCATTATTCTCCATCAAAAGCGCCTGCAGTCTATCGCAACATCGACACAAATAAATGCCGCGTGTCTTTCGATTCCATATTTTCATCGAGGGATCGGGTATTTGCGGCCTTGTTAGCGCTGAGGAGAGGCAGGGTGAGGAGCCCCGGCGGTCTTGGGGTTGCGGGGATGAGCGATTGTGCGGCTGAGGGATGGCTGGAGGAATTGGCTGTGTATTTGCCTGAGTGATATCTTTAATGGAGGAAAGACTTATGGTTTCAGAAATTTATAAACGGAGTGATTTATAGTGATAGCCGCTGGCTTTGATTTACCGTCCGACCGTTCGTGCGCTCGTGTGTGTGTGTGTGTGTGTGTGTGTGTGTGTGTGTGTGTGTGTGTGTGTGTGTGTATTGCATTAAACTGTTTTGAAGCCCTTGGTCCTTCATAATATCTATTTGGGGCTGACGATCTTAGCGGCTTATGCACAGTCTTCCACGTGACCGAAAGTTTCAATCGACGTAAAGAAAACAAACAAAATATCGGTGATTTTCTGCCTCGTGATGACTTTCGTACTGTTACTTTTTCGCTTGATTCGGGTCTCGAACTTCGGTTCTAAAGCGGCTAGGAAAAATAAGGTGTAGAGAATCTTCACAGAAATGAAAGTCTTTTTGGCCATATTCGAGAAGCCATATATCATCAGTGCTTTTTCTGTCTCGTAAAATGTTTCCCATTTTCGTCATCGCATTATTTACAAAGGAGTTATCTTCATGTGTAGTTTATGTCATGTTATCATTTTTATTGGCTCAGTTATCTTTGAGCGCCGCCGTAGGAGGCGTAAAAAGAACAAAAATCCGGCATTCGTCTTGTGCCTTTCTGATTGTAGCTTTTTTGTGGCCACTAAAGGCTCGAGAGTGTTGATGAGAATGCCGAGGTTGGTTCCATCGCCCAGTAGTGTGTAGCCATTAAGAGACGAGATTATTTCATTGCCAATCTCATTTTTAAAACCTCATTGGTCGTTCCTTTTATTATTACCCCTACTCCGTAGCTGAATAACTTGACAGGGATTTGGCAAATATAAAACGTTAACTCTAGTTATATCAAAAGGGCAAGAACATGAACAGCCTTGCCTCAGGATGTGAATATAACCTTAGTAGCACACGCGGGTTATCAAGATTTCCAAGACGATGAGAGGACATTCTTGAGAAGAATAAATAAAATGAGATGTCGTCCTGCTCTTGATTACTTGAAGAACCAATACCTTCTCCTCCCACCCGAAGCCTCGGCCATAATACAATAGTCCATAAAACAACAGTTCATTGCAGGATAATGAATAAACAACAGCGACCCATTTTACCCTCATGACAACACTGACTGGAACAGGATAGCTCTTAGCCGTCTCTGGAATTAGAGTGATTAAGTCATTTGCAAGTCAAATTGCTTGTTCCAGTGACGTTTGACGAGCACTTGTGTCATTGGAGGCGATTTTCAGACTAGCTTTAATTGACGTAAGGAGAGACTCTTGTCGCCAAGACCTTTTGCCTTATTGTCCTCCCGAGTGAGCGAGTCTGCTGCCGTGAGGCGAGGCGAGGAGAGGGAGGGGAGCAGGGGAGTAAACGAGTGACGCAAGGGATAAATTTGCGATGTAAACTCAATTCTTAATCAAATATAAAAGCGCGCTAGGAAAGTGGAAGGTGAACTAATGCGCTCAATTGTACTCAGGCTTGGTATGGTGAGGTTAAGTGAGGTGAATGGGTTCTTAGGAAGGGGCCGTATTTAAAAGTTAAGTTGAAATATCCTCATTATATATATATATATATATATATATATATATATATATATATATATATATATATATATATATATATATATATATATATATAGTGTGTCTTTTTTGTTTCTAATAAAGTTGTGAATAGTTTTACGTAGCTCTCTGTGTTTGTGGTTGAGCTCTTGTGAGCACTGCCTGAGTGTCCTAGCCAGCCCCGTAAGGAGAGTATAAGAACCCTACGGGTGTTTTGTGGACCCTTGTGTGTCATGGCCACCACCACGTGGCATCCTGCACAGAGATCAAACTCTATGTTTGGCGGCCTGACGAGCACAAGGAACCTGGTAAATCGTGTTATTCACATTTTTGCAATCTTATTTGCACCTTATTGTGTCTCTTGGCGCCAACAAGGATCAAACCTTGTTAGTTGTTCGTCCCTGGCAGGTTCCTTTTAACCCCGTGAAAATATAGTATATATATATATATATATATATATATATATATATATATATATATATCTATATATATATATATATATATATATATATATATATATATATATATATATACATATAATATATGATGAACATATGAATATATTAATATATCTTTATATACTTCTATCTATCTGTCTGTTTATAAACACGAAAACTACTTTGCTTAAATAACAAAGCAAAAGCTAGAAAGAGTTGCGTCTTGGAGACGCAGGTAGTGTACTCTATTTTTTATTTTATTTCCACTGCGGCCTGGTATATTGCGTGAGCCTACACTATGGGGAGCAGCAAATGTGCAAGGGGCAAGAATGTCTTGTAGGCTTTTCCTGGGGGTCATACAACTTTTCAAATCAGCACTACAGACTCGTGCTGGGCGCCAGACCCCCAGTGACCAACATATCTGACGCAGTTCTCAGAGAAATGACCCTATTTGTCCTGATTCCCCGGCCGAGTCAGATATGAACCTGTGCTGGAACTTTAAATCCTTTGGTGTGGTCTGCGGATAGAAGATATTGAGAGCGAGAGAGAGGGAGAGGGAGAGAAAGAGGGAGTAAGGGAGGGAGGCAGGGAGGGAGAGAGTGGGGGAAAGAGGGGTAGGAACGCTCTCGTAATGATTTATCTTCCTGGCTGAGAGAAGAGAAAGAGAGGAAGAGTGAGGGAAACAGGCAGAGAGGGACAGGAAATGTTAGAAGGGCGGGTCAAAAACAGACTGAGGCAGATAATAGAAACCGAAAATGGAATTCGAAAGCATTTTGAAACTCACTCATATGCTGTGTAAAAATAGCCTCTAACCGATATAGTTATAATGAAAACTGAAAAGAGTAAAAAGAATCATACGCCAGCACCGAGAGACAAGGAGAGGATTCGTGACGAAGAGAAAAAGTCAGTGTGAACTGAAGAGCTTTCGAATGGGATGCTTTACACGACGGTATGTGCCCTAAGAGATCCATGTGCACGGACTCACACACACACGCCCGCACACACACACGCCCGCACACACACGAAGAGAAGGCAGTAGAGTAACATGCTCCGTAATTCGTTATGCCTTCGCGGTGTCGAGGTGACGGATTCAAATTTATAATATTTTTTCGCTTTTGACTTTACATACTCCACTTTGTTTAATAATAATTGCGGAACGAGTGAATCAATGTGAGGAATTCCTTGCAGTTTCATCATTTCGCCGTTTTACAATATTTCTATATATTTTATTTTTCCAGATTTTTTTTTTTGCGAGATACTTGCATATGAAGCTTTCGAACGATATTTTTGTTTTCTATAGACCTATAAAAAAAATATAGTAAAGGAGAAGTACGCGTGCTCGCACTCACGCACACACGCACACGCGTTTTTGCAGGAAGGAATGGCGATTCCATCCTTTCATTTTGTATTATATTTTTAATTTTCTTTCTTTGACCTGTTTTTCGCGAGGTCTCTGGTTGATACATGTGATTTTAAACTGTGTGGCGCCTAGTCAAGGGGAAATCCGTGTCCTTCCACGCCCGCATCCACTATTTCATGAAGAGGTAAATATTTTTTTTCGACACTTTTTGTGAGATTTCAACCTCAAGAACGTTCGAATGATATAATTCGCAGGACAGTATGAGCCCTAATAACGCATGCAAGGTCTCTCAAATCACGCACATGAGATGATGAACTGCAAGAATATGCTCCACTCGCTTTGCTCGCTTAGCAGTTTCCGTTCGGTTTTGATTTAGCTCTGTGAGGAGGCGCTTGGCACAGAAAAAGCCTCTCAGACCTTACCGATCAGTCATGTGACGTGAAAACTCTACGGTCACGACCATCCATGTTTACATTTCTCATAAGAACATAACATAAAAACGAAACTACTATACATTTCAGCGGCGGACAAACGCTGTTTTTCGTAAATATCTCCTAAACGAATTGTTGGATCAGTATGATATTTCAGCACACTACAATTATCGTCCGGACCTAATTTATGGCTAACATACCACATTACTATATGTGTTATGGGAGGAGTTTACTCGTGAAAAATAACACAAACCCGACGAGTCATGTTGACGCATTCGAAGGAAAGTGTGCCCCCCGAACACCCTCCCAAACTATTCCTGACCACAACTACTTCTCCCCTTCTCGCTCTCATTATCCCTCTTCTCCTAGCTCCTCGCCTCCCTCATCACTCTTGTGTCCCTCCCTATTTCTCCCATCACTGTATTATATATTAGAATGTTATGTAGGTGTATATGTATATATATGATTATTAACTAAGAGCATGGTACAATTCCATGGAGGCAAGACGTATTTCACATTGATAATTACTGTACAACACCTGGGTGCACTTCGGCAGTCAATGAGTTATACCCTGCCTCCGCAAGTCATAGCCTCGGGCTGGGGAAGGGGGATGGTGTGAGTAGGGGGGTGAAGAGGGAAACGAGGAGGGGGATACTGCAATATTGGGGTAGGGAAGGAGTGGTCTGGGGGTTGTTCGGGGCGTTGGTGGAGGGGCTAGACGAGTACCCCACACTCGTCCGATTCTGTATAACACCTTAGCTATGATGACTGGATTAGGTTTAATATCAGTCAGTAAACTCCTAACATAACACATATTGCAATATGGTATGTCAGCCACAAATTAGGTCCGGGTGTTAAAGGTAGTGTGCTGAAATATCATACTGATCCAACGATTCGTTTAGGAGATATTTGCGAAAAACAGCGTTTGTCCGCCGCTGAAATGTATAGTAGTATGCAAGAGGCCGGTTGGCCTATATCACCTGATAGGCAATGCCGTTTTTTTTAATGTTCCGCGAGTGGCCTCTGTAGGTTTTCTTGTTGAGAAATGATGGTCGGCTCCAGTCTACTGGGGAGCAGTGTTTATTGTGGCGTCATCTGACTTGGTTCATGCTGTCCCCCAGGGCATATCTTTGATCCTTTTTTCAGAGAGAATCTAGAGTCCCGTTTGATTGGTGGTCTTCTGGACTGCATGTGGGTAGTCTTAGGCCACTCGGGGGTGATTGAGCTCGTGGCGGCGGATCGGGTCCTTATGTACTTCGCGCCTGCTCGCCAACCACTTATATACATATATAAATATATATATATATATATATATATATATATATATATATATATATATATATATATATATATATATATATATATATATATATATATATATATATATATATATATATATATATAAATATATGAATACACACACACACCTCTTACAATATTTTTAGTTTTTTTTTCATCAACAAACCATTAGTCCGGTGGCATCAGCGAGTCAGCGGCACTACAACGCCTCTCCCCGGGGCGGTAAGCATTAGACCACAGCAGCCCTGTCCTCTACCGCCCCTGTCCCCGCGGCACTCTGCCATTGTTTCATTCCATACAGCGCCATTACCTGTAATCCAACACCCGCCAGCTCTGCTATCACAGCGCCACGCCATTATCCCCGCTCTCCCCTCTATTACACCGTAAATACAACGAAACATCAACAACAGAGATACCACAACTATGGCCGCAATCGGAATCATGAGCTCCATAATATAACCGTTATTGCGTCATTAGTTCCATGACCAACATCATGTAAGTCTCATTGTCATTGGCCTCACCATATGAACGGTCCAGTGCAGCGTGCCATCCATCACCACCTCCACCACCTCCATTACTGAAACCGACACACTGAAAAGAGAAATATCTGGGGCTGCGGAGTTTGGGGTTAAGCTGCCACTGGTGGGGGAACATTTGTTGATTCTGCGGCTGAGGTGGCTGCGGGCAATTTTCCTTAACTGGCACCTTCAGGCGGGAGACGCTGATGCGGCGGCTGTGGCTGGACTGCAGGAGGCGAGGAGACGCGATGACGAAGGAGACGAAGAAATGGAGTTATATCAGTTATGTTAGTGGTGGTGGTGGTGGTGGTGGCGACAGTGCTAAGATGAAGGATGTGGTGCTGGTATAATAATGGTAGTGATGGTGGTGGTGCTGGTGGTGGTGGGGACGGTGGTAAGAGGAAGAATGTGGTGCAGGCAAAGTAATGGTGGGGGTGGGGGTGATTTTGGTGCCTGTATTGTTATTGTAGTGATTTAGAAATACTAGTACACCCATGGGGCTGGCATAGGTATGGTGATGGTATAGTTACGTAGTTATGATGAAGGTAGAGTTGTAGTTTTGGTTAAGTTATGGTGTTGGTGGCGGTGATAAGTGCGGTAGTGGTGGTGGTGCTCCAAGTGCTATGATGGTGAATAAGAGAAAATTAAACTAGAATCTGTTACGTGAGGCTACGATAAGGGAGACGACCGACCTTCACGAAGGAGGCAGAGGCAGAGCTTGACAACTGGCGGAACACCTGGACGAGGCTTACTACTGATGGACGGGAAAGGGGGGAGGTGAAGGCACATAGCTGTTTTATAATATTAATTGTATAATCTGGTGCGGCTAGTGACCATGGGATAACCCTGTGCAAAAACCATATCTTTAGACATGATTATTAAGGATGTGCGCAAATAACACAAATCTTTAAAATGATACGTGTGGATCCAGCAACAGTATTCTCATTTGTTGGTGCACAGAAACCTACATTAACTTATATCGATGACATTCATGGTAAATTTGGTTTACCCTTGAATCATCACCTTCACCTTGAAAAACTTCTTAATTCTGCAATTCTTCTCGGACTTGACGGTCGGATTTTTACTCACTTAACAGTCCGGATGGGAGTAAACGTGAGGGACAACGTTCAGCGATTCTTCTGAAAAACGCCTAAATTTAATAGTTATTTTTTCATGGTTGGCCTATAGCGCTGGTGATGATCTAGATGGGGATCGACAGTCGGCTCCAGTCCATTAGTAGCACGGAGAAGTATTTTAGAGTGACATCATTTTTGCTTGGCTCATGCTGCATCCCGGGGCTCCTTTTGATCATCTTGAGAGAGTTTCGTTTCAGTTCGGATTAATAGGTGCTCATATGAACATGTAGGATGTCTTTGACCACTCTGCAATGACTAAAGATTGTTAGCGTGTAGCTGCGAGCGGTACTTGAACTCTTGTCTCCAGTCAGCCACGCCGCCAAGCTGACCACTAAAATAGAGAAGGATGTGTGTGTATATATATATATATATATATATATATATATATATATATATATATATATATATATATATATATATATATATATATATATATATATATATATATATATATATATATATATATATATATATATATATATATATATATCTATATATATATATATATATATATATAACAATATATATATATATATATATATATATATTGATATAGATATAGATATATAGATAGATTGATAGATACAAATAGATAGACAGGCAGATAGATACATAAGTAGAGAAAGTATTTCGTTTTGTCAGTGTATAATTTATCGCAATGGAGTATTATAAGGCATCATAATATAAGCCATTTGTGCAATTAGTGATAATAAATTGTTATACAGGAAATAATAATGACCATCGAAAATGAAGATAAATCTTGATGAATGTACTCAATGATTGTAATAGTTAGACAGAAAACACACTCTCTCTCTCTCTCTCTCTCTCTCGTTATGAAAATAATTCAATTGTTTTGTAAGCACTTCGTTTTAGGTCCCTTATATCCCTTCACGCAGCTGTTAGGGAACATGGATAGTGTTGCAATATATGAGTTGTGTGTGTGTGTGTGTGTGTGTGTGTGTTTGTTGTATGTGTTTATTTGTATGTGTGTCTGTGTGTGGGACCAAGTGCGTTTGTGTGTATGTGTGTTTGTGTGTGTGTGTGTGTGTGTGTGTGTGTGTGTGTGTGTGTGTGTGTGTGTGTGTAATTTTTTACGTGTCGTTATGTGCTAATGAATGACGCATAATAATTGATATAATTAAATGTTGCTAATTCCGATTCGTTAATAAAGTAATAAGCTCATTTCGTGGTTGGTTAATTGTCAATATTTATCGGCAGTGGTTTGAAAACTGCATTGCGTTAATTTTCTAGCTGCAGATTTGCGTTTCCGTCCCTAAAGTGTACAGGCCCTGAAAATGGTCATGGCTGTGTTGTACTGTTCCGAAATTATTGTTATTTTTACTCGCAGCATATTGATATAATAATAATGGTGATGCTGATGATAAAATTGTGATAATAAAGATAGTAATATTCTAAAAGCTACTATAATCAATAATGAAACACGTATCGTTTTCTATGTGTGAAATTGGAAAACCTTTAACTACGTAATTTAGTCAGCAATAGAGAGTTTTTGATGTAATTCGCTGCAAAAGATGTCAAACGAAGTGGTTAAGAATTCCACCACTGCTTTATCCCGGCCTTTCTCTCATACAGTACAGGGAGATACTCTTTAGAAAACAACCTTCATCACAAAATAAGAAGAAAAACAATTTTGCACGATGGCTCTCATGTATAAATAAAATCCATAAAAAATATTACTTATACAAACTCCGTTACAAATTCACGAATACACACTGACAGCGCTTCTCCTCTTTCAGTATTTACTTTTTGTTGTCGTCG
Organism: Eriocheir sinensis; assembly: GCF_024679095.1. Taxonomy (NCBI): domain Eukaryota; kingdom Metazoa; phylum Arthropoda; class Malacostraca; order Decapoda; family Varunidae; genus Eriocheir; species Eriocheir sinensis. Next base: position 20,065,254 of record NC_066523.1, on the reverse strand, counting down.
TTGTCGTCCTCCCGTTGTTCCTTATTCTTGTCCTTGTCTTTGTCCTCCTCGTCCTCCTCCATCTTCTTGTCGCTCTTCCCGTCTCTCGCGTACGTTCTGCGGGCGGCCCGAGCCACAGACGGCGGGGGTCCAGACTTGAAGGGGATGGAGGAGTAAAGGTGATGAGGGTAGGAATGTGCGGGGGTGAGGGGGCCGCGGGAAGCAGAGGTGAAAAAAAGGTCGTGCCTAGTGACGGAGAGAAGCGTTGTGATGCAGATGTTTGTTTGTGTGTGTGTGTGTGTGTGTGTGTGTGTGTGTGTGTGTGTGTGTCTAAGAGAGAGAGAGAGAGAGAGAGAGAGAGAGAGAGAGAGAGAGAGAGAGAGAGAGAGAGAGAGAGAGAGAGAGAGAGAGAGAGAGAGAGAGAGAGAGAGAGAGAGAGAGAGAGAGAGAGAGAGAGAGAGAGTACAACGAATGTATATATGTGCATGCTAACTGATCGTATGCACACTGAAAGAGGTGAATGTTGAAGAAGACGTTACGTTTTGAAGTATTAGCTATACTCAGACAAATGTGATGCTTTATAGAACGGAAGCACTGCCCATAAAGCATTGATGTCTATAAAGTCATCGGTCTGCTTAATAATTCACTTGATAGAAGGTGCCGGAGCAAAATCAGTTATCTTTAAACTAGTTAATATTTTGAAATCATATTATAATCATACTTTTATATTATTCTCTCTTACTTAAACATTAAACTTATAGGCAAGGAAGTGTCATATTCTCAACGTTTAATACTTCTTTGACGGCTCCTTGCCTTGGATTTGCCAAGGAAAGGAGGGAAAGGACAGAGTAATTATTCCCTTCTTTACTTTTGTTTGTATGTCTGTTTACCTGTCGCTTCATCTGCCAATGGGTGTCTGAGCACTTGTTTGCCCGTTTACCTGTGCCTTCCTACCTGTCTGTATATGTCTCGGAATGTCTGTCTTTCTGTCTGTCTGTTCTCTTTTCCTATTGTTATTTATGTATTTTTGTATGTGTTTTCGACTGTTCTAAATGTTTCTCTCTCTCTCTCTCTCTCTCTCTCTCTCTCTCGTTTTCCCTCATATATTACACGACTTTTTCCTCTCTACCCCCAACCCCCACTACTACCATCACACCTCCTCCTCCTCCACCTCCTCCTCCTCCTCCTCAACGGCCGCCACTTCGGTATTCTTCAGGTAGGAACATAAAAGAAAACACTAGAGGCGAGAAGAGGACACAGGAGACCACTTACTGACGGACAACAACGTGTAGAGGACAATTATGCCGGGAACGGGGGAGAGAAAAGGCGCCGCATAATTTGTGCAAAAGGAAAGGGACTGAATTCGTAAGCTGGAGACGCAGATGTGAATAGCGAAAGGGGTGCGTGGTGATATAAGGAGGGGGAAGAATACATGGGAGAAAAAAATATGTGAGAGAGAGAGAGAGAGAGAGAGAGAGAGAGAGAGAGAGAGAGAGAGAGAGAGAGAGAGAGAGAGAGAGAGAGAGAGAGAGAGAGAGAGAGAGAGAGAGAGAGAGAGAGAGAGAGAGAGAGAGAGAACTTCAGGGAGGTTAGTGTGGAGAAATTTGAGAAAGTAAGAGTCGTGTATTTATAAAGGTATTGCGCACTATAGAAAAACACATAAAATTATAATACCGTTTACTGAGAATTTTCATACGGGTGAGAAAAAGGAAATAATGATTGTGAAATGAGGCAAACACAGTCGTACACAAATAAACAAACAAAGCGTATTTAGGTTATGAAAGAGAATAGTAGAAATAGGAGTAGGAAAGACAGCGCAGAGGAGGAAAGTGAAAAAAAGCAAAGGTAGGCATCGGAATGAAGGAAACATAGGTTGGTTATATAAGACACTTTCGCTTCTCACATCAGTTATTTCTAAAGGCCAGGGTGGGGGTCAGTCGGGTTCTAATGAGTGTTTCTTGAGGTGCACGGTACAGAGGAAGGGTCAAACTACCACCAGAGTCATAAAACTACTCCTGGAAATGCCCACAACTCCTGCGAAAGCCTTGTCAAATATGTGTTCTTGGGCGGCGAAATGTCTTACACTACGGCCCTATATAGTCTTGTCTCCCTCCTCCCTCCACAAGAAATTACCGGTATGAAAGAAGGTAGAAGTAGGGAAGTGTAGGAAAGGAAGTAGTAAAAGGGAGAGGGATGAAGCACAGCAAGGACGTAAATGAGACAAACACACTTCACCTTCACCTCTAGCAGGAACCGGTTATCATTGGAGGTAATAATAAAGTAGAGTAGGAAATGAAGCGGTAAAACAGTTAAGGGAAGCAAGCACAGCAAGGCGCGGAAATGATGCAGATACAGTTCCCCTCCCAGAAAAAGAACTCACGGTTATTAAAGAGAGTAGCAGAAAAGAAGACTGGGCAAGGAAGTGGAAAGGGAGGAAAGGGAGGAAGGCGTGAAGTAAGTGTAGTAACCCCCTGAAAAGAAGAGAAAGGAGCGGATATGATGCCAATACAGTTTCCCTCCCAGAAAAAGAACTCACGGTTATTAAAGGGAGTAGCAGAAAAGAAGACTGGGCAAGGAAGTGGAAAAGGAAGAAAGGAAGGAAGGCGTGAAGTAAGTGTAGTAACCCCCTGAAAAGAAGAGCAAGACGCGAAAATGAAGTAAAACAGTCCCTTCCAAAAAATAACTTCGGGTTATTAAAAGAAGTAACAAGAAAGTAGACCCGGAAAGGAAGAAGTAAAGGAGGAAAAGGAGGAAAGCACAGCAAGGCACAGAAATGGAGTGAATACAGTTGCTCCTTAAAAGTGAATTTGCGATTATTAAAGAGAGTAGAAGGAAAAGAGGAGTCGGAAAGACAGTGGAAAAGGAGGAAAAGGAGAGAACAGCAAGGTGCGAAATTGAAGTGAATATAGTTCCCTCCGAAAAAAAGGACTTTGGGTTTAAAAGAATGCAACAGAAAAGTAGACTAGGAAAGGAAGTATTAAAGGAGGAAAGGAACGAAAGCACAGCAAGGCGTGGAAATGAAGTAAATACAGTTCCACCCCGCCATAAGAGAACTTGCGGTTATTAATGGATGTAGCTGAAAAGAAGAGTAAGAAAGGAACATGGAAAGGAGAACAGGGAGGAAAGTACAGCAAGGCACGGAAATGAAGCAAGTACAGTTCCACCGCGCCATAACAGAACTTGCGGTTATTAAAAGATGTATCAGAAAGGAAGAGTAAGAAAGGAACATGGAAAGGAGAACAGGGAGGAAAGTACAGCAAGGCGAGAATGAAGCAAGTACAGTTCCACCCCGCCATAACAGAACTTGCAGTTATTAAAGGATATAGCAGAAAGGAAGAGTAAGAAATGAACATGGAAAATAGGACAGGAAGGAAAGCACAGCAAGGCGCGGAAATGAAGCAAGTACAGTTCCACCCCGCCATAAGAGAACTTGCGGTTATTAATGGATGTAGCAGAAAAGAAGAGTAAGAAAGGAACAAGTAAAGGAGGACAGGGAGGAAAGTACAGCAAGGCGCGGAAATAAAGTAAATACAATTCCATCCCGCCATAAGAGAATTTGTGGTTATTAAAGGAAGTAGCAGAGGAGTAAGAAAGGAACAAGCAAAGGAGGACAGGGAGGAAACCACACCAAGGCGCGGAAATGAGGATGATACAATTACCCCCCCGAAGATGAACTTGCGGTTATCAAAGTAGAAGGAGAGTAGACTCGGAAAGGAAGTTAAAAAGGAAAGAGGGAAAAGCACAGCAAGGCGCGGAAATGAGGCTAATAGTTCCCCCCCCCCCCCCGAAGATGAACTTGCGGGTACCTAAGTAGAAGGAAAGTAGACTCTGAAAGGAACGGAAAAAGGAAAAGGGGTAAAGCACAGCAAGGCGCGTAAATTAAATAAATGGAGTCGCCCCAGAAAAAGAACTTGGAGTTATTAATTAAAGGGAGTACAGAAAAGGAGACTCAGGAAAGAAGTAGTAAAGGAAGAAATGTAGGCAAGGGAGGTAAGCAAAGGAAGGCGTTGAAATGAAGTAAATGCTGCCCCCCGAAAAATGAAGTTGCGGATATTAAAGGAGATGGCAGAAAAAAAATACACCGGAAAGGAAGTTGTCAAGGAGGAAGCGGAGGAAAGGAGAGGAAATAAGGTAAAAAAGAATATGTAAAGGAAGTAGTAAAGGAGGAAGGGGAGGAAAGGCGCGGACATAAAGTAAATACAGTCCCTCCCAAAAAAGAACTTGAGGTTTTTAAAAGAAGTAACACAAAGGAAGACTCGGAAAGGAAGTAGTATGTGGACAGGGACGAAAGGAAAGCAAGGCCCAAAAAAGAACTTACGATTTTTAAAAGAAATAACAGAAAGGAAGATTCGGAAAGGAACTAGTATGTTAATATGGAGGAAAGGAAAGCAAGGTCCGAAAAAGAACTTGCGGTTATTGAATGAAGTAACAGAAAGGAAGGCTCGGAAAGGAACTAGTATGTGGATAGGGACGAAAGGAAAGCAAGGCCCGAAAAAGAACTTGCGGTTATTGAATGAAGTAGCAGAAAAGGAAATCCCGGAGAGGAAGTGGTAAAGGAGGAAAGGAGAAAAGGGAGGAAAGCACAGCGAGGCACGGAAACTCGTGTCAACACAATCCTGGCCAAGAACATTGGAAATCGATCACCAAAACCTGGAGATTCCCGAAGGGAGACAAGACAAGTTTGAGGCTTTTCAGGAGAGATTTGGCTCTCTATTGTCGGGGCGGGGAGGGTGGACCCCGGAGAAAAGGAAGGGGGAAGGCAGGACTGAGTGGCGGCCAAGCAGGGGCGGGAGTAACCTTAGACGAGGCTGAGTCGATGAGTATGATGGGAAAGAAAGTTAGTCCCATGTGATTGTCAGAGAGAGAGAGAGAGAGAGAGAGAGAGAGAGAGAGAGAGAGAGAGAGAGAGAGAGAGAGAGAGAGAGAGAGAGAGAGAGAGAGAGAGAGAGAGAGAGAGAGAGAGAGAGAGAGAAAATGAAAAGAAAAAAGAAAAGAAAATGGAACAAAAAAAAGTAAAGAAATGCATAAAGAAACGAAAAAGGAAAGAAAAGTAACGAGACAGATACGGACAAACTTAAACAATATATTAATCATCAGAAAGGTTACGTAACATTAATCTCACAACGCATTACACGGAACTCTTTACGGATCACCCATTTGACATTCCACCCACAGAGAAAAGTTTAATCAAAGAGCGGAAGCCGTAACACACACACACACACACACACACACACACACACACACACACACACACACACACACACACACACACACACACACACACACACACACACACACACACACACACACACACACACACACACACACACACACACAAGCACACACGCACACCACGGAGAATCACCTAAGTGTATGATACTCTAAAACGTGCAATACTTTTCCCGGAACCCAGTTAGTATCAATATGAAGACCAGGAAAACGAGGAGGCCGTATATTAAGCTTTTGAGAGCCCTTGAAAAATATGAAGTGGGAGGGAAGTAAAAATATAACTAAATGCGGGTAGGAAAGATGAGGAGGATGAGGAGGAGGAGAAGAAAGAGAAGAATGGAGAGGCGGAGAAGGAGGGACGGAGGGCGGAAAGACGTGATGAAGAGAGATGGCTGGAGGCACTGAGTAATAAAGTAAGGGAATGGGAAGGGAAGTAGAGTAAAGGGAGGGATTACGGGACTTAAGCTGAGAGGAGGAAGAAAAGAAAGGAGGAGGGGAATGATGGAGGAGGAAGAAGAGGAGATAGAACAGGAAGGCTAGTGGAGGAAAGAAAACCATATAAAGGGCGTATCTCGGGGTCCTCTAAGAAAAAGAAGCGTGAAATTGAGATGTCACATGTGCCCCTCCTCTCCTCCCTCCCTCCTGCACACACCCACACACATCTACAAACATAAGTCTTTCTATACATTCTGCCTATCTATCTGCTTAACCGTCTGTCTTTACCTATACCCGTTTTTGTCTGTCTGTGTGTTTATGTTTACCTTTTCCAAATCTGTCCTGCCGTCTTTTTCTTTGTCTGTCTGTTCGTATCCATAATTGTCTGTCAGTCTTATTTTGTCTATATTTATCGTCCCTGTCTTTATACTTCAATCTTTACGGTCTTGTTTTTTTGTGTCTCGTGTTATCATTATGTAATTATGTCGTAAATGACTGGCTGACGAAAGTAACATGTAAGGAAGAAGAATTCAAAGTTATTTTTCAGCAAAAGTTGTAGGGAATAAGAGACAAGAATACCAGAGATGTAGAGGGCAGCTATTGCTATTTTTGTGTCCTGCATTGTTTCTATGTAATTATGTCATGAAGTGCTGACTGTCGAAATTCAAATCAGAGTTATTTTTCAGTAAAAGGAGTAGGGAAGAAAAGAGAAGAATAGTGATGGAGACGTAGAGGGAAGTAAAAAGTATGGGCCGAGGATGGGCTGACGACGCTGCTAGATTTGTGGTGCATTGGGAGGAGACTAAAACCTGTGGTGTGTCTGCAGCTTGCGTGTCGCCGCCTCGTAAACACTGACCTGCAAGAGGGAGGCAAGGAGGAAGGGAGGCCAGAGGAAGGTTATTATAACGTGGGCGGACGTGCAGGTAGGGACAGGAGTATAACACAAAGGAAGCGGGATAACGAAATTGCTAAATGAAGGAGAACACGTGGAAAGGGAGAGTAAAATGTAGGGAAAGTAAGCACGATATGAACTTCGATGAATATTATTACCATTACGATGAAAAAAAAAAATAGCCTGAAGTTGAAAATATATTAGATGCAGTTTCCTCTTTCACAATGAACGGCGAGCACGAGCGAGCGTTTAGTTTGTCAGGCTTATATTAATTAGAACATTTTTATTATTAATGGCTGCGACGCACTCGTCATATTAATCAACAACTAGAGTCCCCGCCTCAAATGATTGTTATTCCTTCCCATAGTTCCTGCACGCACGCTCGCACGCGCGCGCACACACACACACACACACACACACACACACACACACACACACACACACACACACACACACACACACACACAAGCACTAACATATTTTTCTCTATGTCTGTCTGTCTATTTGTCTGCTTCTCTTTATCTATCTATATCCACCAATCTTTCCAGTCTATCTTTTATTTTTTATTTTTTATTTTTTTTTATTTTTTACGTCTTGGCCTATTGCGCCGGTAGGTTTCTTCCCGGTGGATCCTGATGGTCGGTCCAAGGCTTCTTCCCGGTGGGTCCTGATGGTCGGCCCAGCCCGTTCTGGCGCAGGCGAGTGTTTATAGTGGCGCCATCTTGCATTGGCTCATGCTGGCCTCCCGGAGCTCATCTTTAATCCTAGAATCTAGAGTCCGGGTTGATAGGTGGTCTTCTGGACAGCATGTGGGTAGTTTTAAGCCACTCGGCGGCGGCTGAAAAATCCCAGCTTGGTGGCACCGGGCGGGGATTGAACTTGCGTCCTCCTGAACGCGGGGCCGTCTTGCTATCTGTTCAGCCACCACCTACCCTTATCTATCTATCTATCTATCTATCTATCTCTCTTTCTTTTGATTTATCTATCTATCTAACAGCCTATCTCTATCTATCTATATCTATCTAACTGTCTATCGATCTATTTATCTATATATCTAAATATATGACTATCTATATTATCATACTGCAGTTCTTTAATACTCCAGTTTCTCTTTAACACTGAATCGCTTTACACTGTCTAACCTTCATTCTTTTTGACTAATCACTTTAAACTAACAAGAATGTAATTACTTTTCCTCATGGGGCGAATTTCGTACAATGACGCGTCCTCAGGTTAGACCCACTACTTAAGGTTATCTCTTAAAGGCTCGTGCTTCTTCTTCCTCCTCCTCTTCCTCATCATCCTCCTTCACAAATTCCTCTCTTTACTTAACCTCCCGCCTCAGTCATCTGGTAATCTCTTCTCGTCCTTGCCGCGCTGCTCTTCGTCTCCTTACTCATTCCAATGTTCTCCGTCCCGCTCTTTTCTTCTCTACTCATTCACTTCTCTTCTCTTTCCTGCTGCTCATTTACATTTCCACTCTTCTGACTCACTCTCATTTTCTCCCTCGTAGTTGCTGTTTTTTTTTTTACTTTTTCCTCGTCTTTTTCTTCTCCTTCTTGTTTTTGTTATTGATCTTCTTTATCTTCTTTTTCTTCTTTTTTCTTCTTCTTCTTCCTCCTCTTCTTCTTCTTCTTCTTCTTCTTCTTCTTCCTTAAAGATAAGTATTTTTTTTTTTTTTTTTTTTTACGTTGTTGCCTATTGCGCCGGTAGGCATCTTCCCGGTGGGGCCTGATGGTCGGCCCAAGGCTTCTTCCAGGTGGGGCCTGATGGTCGGCCCAGCCCGTTCTGGCGCAGGCGAGTGTTTATAGTGGCGCCATCTTGCATTGGCTCATGCTGCCCCCGGAACTCGTTCTTGATTCGCTTGGACGGCTTCCTCTAGAGTCCGGGTTTATGGGTGGTCTTCAGGACAGCATGTGGGTAGTTTTAAGCCACTCGGCGGTGACTGAAAAATCCGAGTGGTAGCGTGAGGATTCGAACCCGCGTCGTCCATCACGCGGCGAATGTGGGTCCAGTACGCTATCACTTCGGCCACCGCCTACCCTAGTAGTTATGATATTATATACAGGCATATTTACACACACACACACACACACACACACACACACACACACACACACACAGACATACAGACAGACAGACACACACACACACTCACACACACACACACACACACACACACACACACACACACACATGCACATACGCATACACATACATTCAGCATAAGAATACGAGACCACAGAAGTTCGCTGCTTGAAGGGAATTGGTTAGATGTGTTTGTGTGCACGAAGAGCGGAAGCATTTGTACATTGGATTGGATGAAATATACTTAGCAAGATTAGGTGCAGGAGGGAAGCATTACTCTGGGGGGCTGGAATAACAAGGAACGAAGAGAGAGAGAGAGAGAGAGAGAGAGAGAGAGAGAGAGAGAGAGAGAGAGAGAGAGAGAGAGAGAGAGAGAGAGAGAGAGAGAGAGAGAGAGAGAGAGAGAGAGAAAATTACACACACACACACACACACACACACACACACACACACACACACACACACACACACACACACACACACACACACACACACACACACACACACACACACACACACACACACACATACACAGAAAATCAGTATATTTAAATTTCACAGATCGTGAAGGATTAAAGGATTTGCTTACGTAGTTAATTGCTTTAATAAGAAAAATATTAACTTTTTCATTCACCATCAGAATTTAAAATGCAAATCCTCCTCTTTCATGACTCACAATACTCCGGAGTCTCCTGGCGGCGGTGGCGAACGCACGAATATTTTTCCTTCCGGTATTTTAGGAGTCCATTTCAGGGATTACGTTATTTCAAGGGATATTGGCGGGAAGTGCCATTAAGTGCCGCGGCGTGATGCAGCTCAAGGCCAGCCGCCGCTCACCGCCCGCCATTACTTTTGCTGCGGCTGACGGGCGCCACAAGGCCGGCCTTCCTTTAAGGTGTTATAATGCTTCCCTTCGTTCCGCGTCTCCTGACAACGAAACGGCAAACTGGACGCTATCACTGTGAACATTTTTGTTATATGAAACATTTTTTGCATTATTATTCCACAAAGTGTCAGCCATTTTTCTTGCTAACAGTTCAAGTTATCGTAATGAGGACGCACCATTATGCTATTACGTAACACATTTTTCGTTATCGTGATCGGCTCCATAAGGATGACTGGTTTTGTTGCTCTACAAGAAATTATGATTTTGTTCGATATGTTTTGTTATTCTTTCTGACACTGATGAGTTCAAAGCAAAAGTCAACACACACCAAATAACTCATTACGCAGTGTTGTTGTCCGCCCCTTCCCCTCCATATCTTTTCTCCTTACTTTACTGTCATTGTCTTTTATTTTTCATATCCATGTCTGCTTATCGAGGCAGCTCTTTTTCGGTCTGTATCTATATTTGGTTTTCCCTCTTTGCCCTTCCCTGGGTCTCAATAATAATAATAATAATAATAATAATAATAATAATAATAATAATAATAATAATAATAATAATGATCACAATAATCATCATCATCATCATCATCATAATAATAATAATAATAATAATAATAATAATAATAATAATAATAATAATAATAATAATAATAATAATAGTAATAATAACAATAATAATCACAATAATAGTGATGATGATGATGATGATGATGGTACTACTACTACTTCTACTACTACTACTACTGATAATAATGATAATAATAATATTAATGTAAATTAATTGCATTTTGTTTTCAGGATCTCAAGACGCATTGCTCCCACTGATCGTCGCAGCCGTCAGCTTCTCTCCAGCATCAACAAGTCAGTGATAGGAAGGGCAACCCTTTGTAGGCAAGGGAGGGGTAGGGGCGTGTTGCAGGGCCGCCGCGTAATCCACGATCGCTTCATGTCTAAATAATTAGTACAAGCAAATTGAAGCAACAGATCAAAATTTATTTTCCCTTTGTTCTAGTTGTATTTAACCAATCATTGCTAAACAGCAGAAGTTAATAATCGTCTTTGCTAAACCAACGATAATCACACCTTTTCTTCTTATGTGTATCCGTTATGATATTACTCGTCGCAGTGCCTCGGTGAGGCTTTATTCTATTTAAACTTTTTCCACATAATTTTTTCAGCATTCCGCTGTAAGTAAATCGAGCAGTGTAAAAAAATAAGTACCAATAACACCCTGCTTTTTACTGTCTTACAGTGTCGAATTCTATTCGGATATGCTAATATTTGCTAAACAAGCATTTCTGTTTTCATTTCTGCTTTCCTACGTGCACGGGTCCAGTGATACATTACTCAGCCAGTGATCACATGATCGGTAGCATTTGCTATGCACCCCACCCAGTCATCACAGGAACGCTTACCAAGGCTGAAAATTATTAATGGAACACAGAACTCTCCGCTCCAGACAGCCCATGCATGCACTCTGCGCCGGCAAGGTGATCGTTGCTCTTCTTTTCACGTCTCTTCGATGCAAATTTATTGACTCTTTATGAATAATAGTTTTGACTTGAATAGATAATTGAATGAGTCACAGCGCTGTGTTCACCTCCCTTGCTGCCGTACAGCCCCTAGCCCATCACGCCCGAGGGAAAAATATTAGATAAGTCCCCTCCTGGTTATTACATTTCTTCGGTAGAAGAGGTCGAAAATATGTGTTTCACCCCGTATTCCCTGCTGCAGAGCGGGTAAGAGGGGCCTGTAAGGCTTGGAGAGGCGGGAGAAAAGTGGAGGGGGACGAAGGCAAGTGTGGGTGGATACCTGGTGGTGGGGAAGGGGGAGGGGGACCTGCACAGGAGAGGAGACGAGATTATGGCCTTACGGTGCCAGTGTTAAAGCTTCAGCTGAGAGCACCGGGACGGGGAACTGTCTAGCTGTTTGACAGGCTACCAGAGTAACAATTGGACTTGTTTGTGGCTTACAGGTTTTTATAGTCGATCGATTATGAAGCTTTCATATAATAATGCCCTGTGTCCGCCACAGGCTCAAGGGCAAATGAGACGGAGATGAGCACCGAGGTCGCGTGCAGCTATAACGTATGTCCTCAATTTTACCTTTACCCTTCCTTGCCTAACCTTAATATAACGAGTACAATCCGTTACACTTATTCTCCCATGAACGATCCTTGTCCCCTTCTCCAATAGCTGTTCATCAGCTCGGCTCAGCCACAAGCTTCACGTTCGTTACCTCGCCCCACAGCTCGCGTGCTGCACCACACCTGCACACCACACCTGCCCCTCCGCCGTGCCCAGGCAATGACTCACCACAGACCCTCACCTCGGCCGCGTCTCGTCTTCCTCACATGTGTCTCTTTATTTTAAAGGATCATGTGAAGGGAATTGGTCGAACTTTATCGTACTATTCTATTTTTAGCAATGATATTGTGCCATAAATATATTTACATGCCAACATAAAATTACACGTGTAATTCTTTTTCTCATGATTTTATATTTCTTTCCTTGCCGTTCTGTTTTCTTTTTCTCTCAAATTCCAGGGGCTGTTATTTATTTGTCTGATCCTCTCTTCGCCACGGAAAGCTTTGCACAGTTTACCTCCTCCACGTTCCTTGCTCAAATTAAATTTTCCATTACGTGACTTTCTCTTTCATTTTACACGCCGCACACGACTCGGGCTTCGTGTGTGTATCAACGGCGCGCCCTGCTTGCAACATTTATTACCTTTATTTCTACTATATGCGATTTTCACCGATGTTTCCTTGACAGCATTACGCAAAAATGGACGGGGTCACATAAATGATCTTGATGAAATAGCAAACTCGGTACCTTTGTCGTACTTCACGAAGAGGCTGCTAGGAATTGCTTGTTATTATATTTATTGCGTCCTATACTCTGCCGAGCTTTCTTAAAACTCCTTTTCATGCAAAGTTACCTAGTGCGTGATCAGAGTAATGCTGTTGCTTATTTCTATAGCGTCTTTGTTCGGGGATTCGATACAAGAGCACTTTTCCTTTGATTTGTTGATGGCTAACTGTACAATATTCATTTGTTTCGTTCGAGTCAGAATAATAACAAATTTAGATTTAGCTTGAGAGAGAGAGAGAGAGAGAGAGAGAGAGAGAGAGAGAGAGAGAGAGAGAGAGAGAGAGAGAGAGAGAGAGAGAGAGAGAGAGAGAGAGAGAGAGAGAGAGAGAGAGAGAGAGAGAGAGAGAGAGAGAGAGATTGATTGATTGATTGATTGATTGATTGATTGGCCTCAAGGTAGTTACATAGATTATTTTACACATTGTCTTTAAAAGCCACTAGTCCATTGAGCCGTAGCTCTCTTATGGACTACATGTTATATATATATTTATATATAAGTGAGCATAACAGGTGCGACAAGGTCTCTCAAAAATATATTAAAGATTGCAAAAAATTAAGTATGGCTAACTCAGAATGCATACTCTATACATGTGCACCCCAATACAAAATTAATGAAAATAGGCTTTTGTTCCTGATTAATAGAACAAAGTGATAATACTAATAATAATAATAACAATAACAATAGCAACAAAAATACTACTAACAGCAATAATAGTTTCATAACAATATTACTAATAATAATGATAATAACAAAAAAAATAATAATAATAATGACAGACATGATAATAATGAGACATGATAATAATGATAGACATAATAATGATAGACATGATAATAATGATAGACATGATAATAATGATAGACATGATAATAGTGACAGTAGTAACGCATAATAATAATAATAATAATAATAATAATAATAATAATAATAATAATAATAATAATAATAATAATAATAATAATAATAATAATAATAATAATAATAATAATAATAATAATAATAGTGATAATAAAATTATAATAGTGATACTGATCCTGAACATTACTATTACATATTCTAATAGTAGTAGCAGTAGTAGCAGTAGTAGTAGCAGTAGAGAAGGGAGGGAAAGAGGGAAGGAGAAGGATAGGGTGAAAGCATAGCAAGCACTCTTTAACATGCCTTAATGTGAGGTAGTTAAGGTATATATTTCACTGAAAAATATTAAGTATAATTACCATGTAACAATGAAAATAAATTTCTTTTAAATGAGACTAAATTATCATTATTTAGAAGGGACTGAGGCAAGTTATTCCAGTTTTTTGATCCCCGTGACAGAACACTCTGCTGGGCGTGTGTGGTCCTGCATAACGGTAGACGCAATTGATGAGTTCTACGGGTCACAGAGTGGGGCATCACAGTAAAACCAGGGTATACAGGGAAAGAGTGAAGAGCTTTGTGTACAAATAAGTTAGTTTGAAGGTATATAATATCAGGGAAGCTTTAACAACCTAAAATCTCTAAAAATACAGTTTGTATGAGCATACCGATCTTTAAAGAACATAACACGTAAGAGTTTTTTTTGTGAAATAATCAGGCTGTCGATGAAGGTGTTATAGGCGCCTCCCCATATGGCACAACAGTATAGAAGGTGTGGATATATTAGAGATATATAAATTTGCCGTAAACAATCTCTTAGTCTGTATATTACGCCCGTTAGCAGGGCTACCTTTGATTTTACCATGTCAATGTGTTGTTTCCATTTTAATTTATTATCGATAGTTATACCTAAAAATTTAAAATCAGTAACTACATTTAATGCAAAATTATTAATTTTTATTGATGTATGAACTGGCTGAGCCGTGAGTGGACTAGAAATCATGAACTTAGTTTTGTTAATATTTAATGTTAATTTATTACTCATGATCCAATTTGATACATTGATAAGCTCAGTATTTAAAGTGTCTGTTATATCTTCAAGATCATGTCCTTGAATGAAAATTGTGGTATCGTCGGCAAATAAAAGGAATTTTAATTTATTGCTGCTATGAATTATGTCATTGATATATATTAAGAAAAGAATCGGGCCAAGAATTGATCCCTGGGGCACACCACATGCGGAATCTGTATATGGCGATGACACATTGTTAAACGATGTACATTGTTTCCTGTGTGCTAAGTAACTTTTGAACCAATTATGCGCATTGCCACGAATTCCATAAACAAACAATTTATCTAGTAGAATGTTATGAGAAATGGTGTCAAAAGCTTTAGTGAGATCACAGAACACAGTTATCTGGAACATTTTTGCATCCAAAGCATTGTAAATATTTTGACATAGATGGTGAAGTGCTAATTCAGTAGAATACTTAGGACGGAAGCCATACTGAACGGAGGTGAGGAGTGAGTGCTTGGACAGGTAATTCATTAGTCTTACTGACATCATTTTTTCAAAAATTTTGCTAAAGCTGGGTAAGATGGAAATAGGTCTGTAATTAAGTGGTAATGAAGAGTCTCCCTTCTTAAAGATTGGAACAACACGTGCCATCTGCAGGTGACTTGGAAAAGAGCCTTCTTTAAAAGATGTATTAATTATATAAACTAAAAAGGGAGAAATTAGGTCACAACATTCCTTAATTATTTTAATACTAATGTCATCATGTCCCGGGGAAGAGACTTTTATATTAAGAATGACAGACTTAACTTCTGGTAGTGTAGTGGGTCGTAAGTAGAAAGAAAATAGAACCGATTCGGGGAGATAAGTGGTAAAAGGTGTTTGGGTCTCTGGGATGTTCGTGGCTAACGTGTTGCCAATATTACTGAAATAGTTATTGAAAGCGTTCGCTACATTAAAAGAATCTGTTACGGTATCACCATTGAATAAAAAAGATGAAGGAAGTTTCGCTTGTTTTTTACCGAGTAGACTATTTATAGTAGACCAGGTCTTTTTGGAGTCCCCTGCTTCACTTGACAATTTGTTTTTATAGTAATTTGCTTTGGCAGTTCTTATGGTCGTTGTTAATTTATTTCTATAGGATTTAAAGGCGTTTTCATAAGTAAGGGGCCACTTGGCATACAGAGAGAGAGAGAGAGAGAGAGAGAGAGAGAGAGAGAGAGAGAGAGAGAGAGAGAGAGAGAGAGAGAGAGAAGAGGAAACTCGCTCAACAGAACACGTAAATGCTTAACCATCGTGATTTACACCCGAAAATGGAAATATTTACTAAGAGGAGCACAACAAATAATCCCCGCATTACTCCCTTTAGGCGCCACCAGCAAGCAAGGAGACGATCCATTGGTCCGCGTCGCTAATCTGGGAATAAATCGCTGAAACACTTGACATTCAAATTTATGCAACGATGAAGCAACGGCCGGAACTCCAGCCATATATTTTTTCTTTGACGTAGGAGAAGATAAACTCTTAATCTGCTCAATCACTTTTCGTTATCATTTATCTGTATAACATGTTAGATTTTAGCAATTCAAGGACACCATTGCTTACGAGGATCTAAAGCAGCGCTGAAATAAAAGTTAACTAAAGGATACTAGAAAAGGATTCCAGATGTGGCTCTTTTCAACAAACGGCCAGTTTTCTACCATTTTCCTGTTACTGGATTTGTTTACTGTTCCCTGTTCCTTATGCCTTATGTTTAGAAAAGTGTTTGTATCCAAATTATAGTGATTCTGAGGCCATAACATTTCGTGTTTTTTTTTTTTTTTTTTTTTTTTAAAGCAGAGGAGTCAGTTCAAGGGCATAAAAAAAGGTAACAAATGTGAAAAAAAAGCCCGCTGCTCATCCATATTTGAGAAGTCTTTCGTAGAGGTTGTGAGTATTGCTATAGGTACTTTTATGAGCCTGGTGAGAGTTGAACAAGGCTCCTTCCGCTCTATGAATGCGAAAAACACTCATGAGAACCCAATTAACATCCTTTGGGGCCTTTGTGAATATTTGTTTTGGAAGCTAAAAACTTCTGATAATACTGACGTCAAGAGAGGCTGCGACTCCACTACATACTTAAAGGAGGATAAATACTGGGCAAAGAATTTTCAACTCGAGGAAAGGTCAAGGAACAAAGACAGGCCTGGAGGAAAATGCAGGCCGAAGAGAGGAGGAGAAAGCCTGCTCCGGATGTCCAAGGCTGGGTGACGTGTGGGCGGCGACCGTGCAGCAATAAGGCTTTTTAGTGCAGTGAAGAGGCGGAAACCTGGCGCTGCGGAGATAACATTAGAAGGCGAGGTGGAGGCTGGCCGAGGAGGGGAGGGAGAGGGGGAGGGGGAGAGGGAGGGGGAGGTGGAAGACAGCGAGGGAGGGCCGGGGGATTATTCTGTTCAGTAAATTTGTGTGGCGGAAAGATGAAGAAGGGGAGGAGGAGGGGAAGGGGGTTGCGGGATTATTTCGTTCAGTATATTTGTGTGTTGCGAGGGAAGGCAGGGGAAGAGGAGGTAGGGGAAGGTGAGAGAGGGGAGGAATCTAAAGAGGGGAAGGCTAGGAAGAGAATAGAGAAGGGAAGGGAGGTAGAAGAAGGGGAGAGAGGGGAGGAATTTATAGAGGGGAAGGTTAGGAAGAGGATAGAGAGGGGAAGGGGATGTAGAAGAAGGGGATAGAGGGGAGGAATTTATAGAGGGGAAGGTTAGGAAGAGGATAGAGAGGGGATAACGAAAGGGGAAAAAGAGGAAACTGGAAGAGGAAGACGGCAGGGTAGGAAAGAAAGAAAGGAAGGGAAAGGAGAAGGAGATGGCGTTGAGAGGAATGGAAATAAGGGAAAGGAGGAAGAAAACGATGGAGAGAAATACGGAGGGTAAGAAGAGTGAAGAAAGTGAGAAAGAAGTAAAAGGAAAAAGCATAAAAAAGGGAAAAAAAGGAAAAGGGAGTGATTGAAAGAGAGAAAAGAGGCAGAAACAAAGAAGAACAGAAAACGAGAGATGGCAGAGGAGGAGGATGAAGATGGAGAGGAGGAAGAGGAATAGGGAGGGGATGGATAGAGAGAGAGAGAGGGAGGGGGAGAAATAGAATAAGCTTGAGACAAAATTGGCGACTGCACAAATATAGCGAGGAATCGTGACCGGCATGGGGTGACTTAGTTGGGGGGGGGGGGGGGGAGGCCGCGCGAAGACGGTGTGCTTTCCCCTCCGAGGCTGTTTTGAATCCTCCTCTTCGCTTTCTCCGCGTTTGTTTTGTTGTCTTGTCCTCTCAATGTAGTGTTAGCGCGTGTATTTTTGTCCGTGTTATTAGTATTGTTTTATTTTCTTTCTTTCTCTGTGGCTTTGTTGTTGTCTCAGTGTAGTGTTATCGTGTGTATTTTTGGTACGTGTTATTAGAATTGTTTTATTTTCTTTCTTCCTCCGTGAGTTTGTTGTCTTGTCTCAGTGTAGTGTTATCGTGTGTATTTTTGGTACGTGTTATTAGAATTGTTTTATTTTCTTTCTTCCTCCGTGAGTTTGTTGTCTTGTCTCAGTGTAGTGTTGATGTGTGATTCTTTGTATGTGTCATTGTTTGTATTGTTTGTGTAAGTGTTTGTTTTGTAATGTCAACGTTGCATGGTGTTAATTGCTTGCGTGTGCTTCTTTTGATGTATGGATAGGTTCAGTTTATCAGTTTTTTCCTTTTCTTTCTCTCTTTCTTTCTTACTTTCATTCTTTCGATCTTTCTTCTCTTTTCTTTCTTTCTTTCTTTATATTTCCTTTTTTTTTTTATTTCTACTGCGGTTTGCTACGCCACTAGTGTTTTCTTTTTCTTTCTTTCTTTATTACTTTCATTCTTTCTTTCTTTATTACTTTCATTCTTTCTTTCTTTCATTCTTTCTTTCTTTCCTCTCTTTCTATCTTTCTTTTTCTTCTTTTTTTCTTTCTGCTGCGGTTTGCTACGCCGCTAGTATTCTCTTTTTCTTTCTTTCTTTCTTACTTTCATTCATTCATTCTTTCTTTCCTCTCCTTTCTTTCTTTTCCCTTTCTTTTTTCTTTCTACTGCGGTTTGCTACGCCACTAGTATTCCCTTTTTCTTTCTTTCTTTCCTACTTTCACTCATTCGTTCATTCTTCCCTTCCCCTCTTCTTTCTTTCATTCTTTCTTTCTTTTCCCTTTCTCTTATTTGTCTTTCTACTGCTGTTTGCTACGCCACTACTTTTCTCTTTTTCTTTCTTTCACAGCATAGTACTATTATTATCGATCCCCTTCGCCGTCTTTATCCTTCCATTCCCTCCCTCCTTTTGCCTTCCCGTCGCCTGTTTTAGGAGGACTTTTCCACTTACTCGCAACTCATTCACACCTCAGTTCGACCCTCCTTGGCTGTGCTCACCTCCCCTTTCTCTTTCTTTCCATCGACCCCCTTCTGACTTCTATAGCAATATCCTGTCCATTATCATCTCCCATTCTCTCTCTCTCTCTCTCTCTCTCTCTCTCTCTCTCTCTCTCTCTCTCTCTCTCTCTCTCTCTCTCTCTCTCTCTCTCTCTCACTGTATATATATTTTCCTCTTTTTTTCTCCCTCTTCCTCGCCACGGGTCTTATCGCTTTTCTCTGTCTACTTTTCGCCCTCCCGCGCCGCCGTCCTCCCCCTCGGAAGGGCCCAGTAAGCGGTCGTGAGTGCTGTGAATGGGGCGGGACACGCGGCCGCACAAAACACACGGCCCATTCCCAGCCAGCCTCACACACCTGCGCCGTGCCACTCTTTACGCCTCCTTCTCTTCTTTCTCCTCTTTCTCCTCTTTTTCGTCCTCCCTTTTGCGTTTTTCTCTTCTTCCACCTACTTCGTGTTTTTCTTCGCCATCTTCTTTATTTAGGCTCCTGATTTTTTCTTCGCTTCTTTCTTGTTTCCGTAATTGTTTTCTTTCTTCTTCATGTTCTTCAACCTATTCTTTTTTCTTTACTTTCCTCTCCTTCTCGTTCTCGTCCTCCTCTTTCTAGTCCTCCTCCTTCTCCTCTATCTATTTATCCGTCTCCTCTTCTCCACTTTCTCTTCTTCCTATTCCTTTCACCTGATCCTCGTCCCCCCCCCCCCCCCCTTTGCATCGTTACTTTCTGTTCTTACTTTCCTCTTCCTCCTTCTCCTCGTCTTCCTTCTCCTCTATCTATTTATCCGTCTTCTCCTCTTCTCTTCTCCACTTTCTCCTCTTCCTATTCGTTTCACCGTATCCTCGTCCTTCCCCCCCTGCATCGCCCCTTCCTGTTCTTACTTTCCTCTTCCTCCTTCTCCTCCTCCTCCTCCTCTTACATCAGGCTCAACAAAGTAGCGAGCGCCAGTCCTTTCCTCGCCTCCAGTGTTTTCTCCTCGCTTCTTTCCCTCTTTTTTTTCCATCAATTCCAGGCGTTGTTTAGTGGCTGCTCATTATTCCAATACGCAGCAAGACAAAGTTGATTATTCACCCACTTTCCCTCTCCCTATCGCCTTCCCTTTCCCCTTCCTTCGCCCCTTCCCTTTCCCGTCCCTGTCTCTGTTTCTGTCTCTCTTTCTCCCCACCTTTAATTCCAAATACACCGGATTCGATGTGTCTAAAATGGTAAAAATAGGAAATCTGTTAAGGGGGAGTTGAGAGGAAAATACGATCGGGACTTAATTTGGCAACCCCCAAGCCTTCCACCTGACTGGCCACGCTCGATTCCCCTTCATTCCATAGCTCCGCTCTTTTGTTGTCTTCCTTTTTTTCGGGAGTTCGGCCATTCGTGTGTTTTATTGGACTCCTTTTTTCTATTCTTTCTTATGTTCTTTTATGTTTTTTCTTGTTTTCTTGTTGTTCTTTCTTCCTTTCACTCGGCAGGACAATATTGTTTTTTTTTTTTTTTGCGATAGATGCTTTAAGGTAGCCTCCTCTTACGTTCTAGGGCACGTATTCCCCTTCTCCTCATTCTCTCCTTATTCATTTTCTACCAACATCAGCAACAACAGCAGCAGCAGTCGTATATAAAATAACCACACTATTGAGTACTCATCAGCACCAACATAACTAACTACAAAAACAGTAGGAAAGTATAGCAACACTTAAAGCTCATACCATTACGGCAATAACAAAAACAATCGTACTACCAACAAAAACAACAGAAAGTATTACAACAACAAAACAACAAGTTACTATTACTACTACTTACAGTTATTACTACTACTACTACTACTACTACTACTACTACAGCTACTACTACTATTACTGCTACTATTGTTTCTGCTGCTGCTGCTACTGTTACTACCACCACCATCATCGCCACCACTACTGTTACCACACTTGCTGCTGCCGCTACCACCACAGATACTATTGTTACTGTTACCGCAAGTGTCAGTAACAGCATATATTAATAGCACTGTAATATAGTCGTGTAGTAGTATTGTATTAGTATTTCTTGTTCCATCTGTTCTCATTATTACAAATTTCCGTATTTCTTCCATTACCTCTCTTTCCACTCCTTTACCTCCTCCACTACCTCCTCCCCCTCCTCCCGTACCCCCCCTCCCCCCAACGGCGCTCCCCGGGGCCAGGATGTTTAAGCTGATTATAGTCTCAGTCGCCTAAGCTTACGTCGGCGTGATCGATGGCTAAAAGCATAGGGCGTGCAGCTTTAATGTAAAATAAAAGTCGGCTATACAGTCAGCTTACAAATGGACGGATTAGTTAATAGATCAGTCGTTTTCTTTTGCCGGGGAGTAGATGCATCGGGGGGTATGCATTCCTCCTTGGCGTCATGTTGTGTATAATTTGTGTATAATGTATTTGTGTATAATTTATTTTCTATGTTATATCTGTATTTATAGTTTACTCTTTGTTGCATCTTTTCAAGGCGATGTTTGCTGTTTGGATACTGATGGGAATTCATTTGTTCTACACGTGGCGGCGGTGGTGGTGGTGATGATTGTGGTGGTGTTAACGGTGGTGTTACTATTATTGTTGACTGTGTTGAAAGTAGTTGTGGTTACGGTGTGGTAGATGGTAGCGGTGATTTCTATGCTGGAGTTGAAAGTGTAGTGGTGGTTGTGGTTGTGGTTATGATGGTGATGATGATGGTGGTGATAGTAGTTTTGGTTATGATAGTGGTGGTGGTAGTGGTGATAGTGATGGTGGTGCTAGTATTGTGGTGGTAGTAGTGGTGATAGTGGTTATTGTGGTGGTGAGGTGATGGTGGAGCTGCCAGTGGTGGTGGTGGTAATCGTAATAGTGGTGGTGGTGGTGGTGGTGGTAGTAGTGGTGATGGTGATCAGAGCCGTGGTGGTGATAGAAGTGGTGATGGTGGTTATTGTGGTGGTGATGGTGGAGTTGGCAGTGGTGGTGGTAATATTAATAGTGGTGGTTGTGGTAGGGGCAGTGGTGGTGGTAACAGTAATAGTGGTGGTTGTGGTGGGGGCAGTGGTGGTGGTAACAGTAATAGTGGTGGTTGTGGTAGGGACAGTGGTGGTGGTAATATTAATAGTGGTGGTTGTGGTAGGGGCAGTGGTGGTGGTAACAGTAATAGTGGTGGTTGTGGTGGGGGCAGTGGTGGTGGTAACAGTAATAGTGGTGGTTGTGGTAGGGACAGTGGTGGTGGTAATATTAATAGTGGTGGTTGTGGTGGGGGCAGTGGTGGTGGTAATAATAATAGTGGTGGTGGTGGTGGTGGTGGTGCTTCGTCTGTCGGTGCGCGCGGGGCCGTGTTTGTTTGTTTCCGGGTTGTACTGCGGTGGATTTATTTGTTTTCGGGGGCGAGATTATTTCGTTAGTCATTTTTTTTTGTGGCGGCGGTGATTTTGTTTGCATGCCTTTGATTTCATTGCACCATTTTCCGTCGGTCTGGCTTTAATTTGTTTACTATTTGTTATTGTGTTTGCGTTTGTAAATCTATGTGACGGTGATGGCGGTAACGTTGGCGGTGATGATGTCGTTAATTCCGCCCTAACACAATGGAAAGTGAATATGATAAATGAATGAAGGGAGAGAGGGAGGGAGGGAGGGAGGGAGGAGGGGAGGGAAAAACAAAGCAGAGGATAACTGAACGTAATATCGGATGCTGGGAAAGTAGAAAAACAAGTCTGCTAAGATGCTCAGGAAAGGATGCTAGTTAGGGGGATGATTATGATGAGATGAAAGAAAATGAGAAGGAGGAGAAAGAGAAGAGAGAGAAGAAAAGGAAGTTGGAGACGGAAGAACAAGACAGGACGAGCACGTACAGAGGAAGATGGAAAAAAAGGATAAAGATATATATAGAAACCAGAAAAAAAGAGATGCAAACGTTGAGAAATTATGAACCTGCATAGTGAAAAGAAAATGTTATAAGGGTTAATTGCGAGAAAGTACACCAGTTAAGGAGTACGTACAACAAGGTTTTCCAAGACTATTACTGTTGTTATTATATTTATTTCGTTGTGTACCGGAACCTTGTCTTTCTCACGTGTTCGTACTCACATTCTCCCTCATCCTTGCCTCCCAATTCACCCCCTTACCCTCTCCTTACCTTCCATCCCTCACCCACCCAACCTTCCTCCTTCTACCCCCCCCCCCCCCCCACTACCCACCCTTTCTTCCTTCTGCTTCCCTGCTTCCCTTCATTTCTGGCCGCGACGTCAAGGGGAGTCAAGTGCGCGGGTGTCAGCGGAGAAAATAACACTCGTCCCTCCGACTCGACTCTCGTTAGCCGGAAAAAAAACTGAGGCGCAGCAAAAACCACGTGCGTGCCCTCCGGCCTCCCGCGACGCGCCGTGATGGAAGACGTATCTGTGCTCTGCCTCTTGCTCTAAGCGTATGTTCAGTATGGGTAGTGAACACCGGGAATAAGATGAATGCTTCTGAATCTCTCAGCGTTTGCATCTCCTTGTTTTTGGTCGAATCATCGCCGTATATATTATTTTTTTCTTTTCCATCGTCACACATATACGTTCTCGTCCTGTCTTATTTTTTCTGCCTCCTACTTCCTTCCTTTTTATTCCTTTTCCTCCTCCTTCACCTCTTTCACCTCCTCCTCCTCCTCCTTTTCCGCCGTCTACCCATAATCAGCCCCCTATTAGCGTGCCGTATGGGGATCCTAAAGCCTGTGTATAAAGACGTTAAAAATCTTCTGCGTAATGGTGATCTTGTTGCTTGTGTATATAGACGTTAAAATGTTAGTCTAAAGGTCCTGTTTTATTATATTTTCTTTAGACTTGGTGATAAGTTGAATGCTTTTCCCATGTATGGTATTTGCCTGGGATATATGATTTTTTTCTTCATTCTTCTTAGCTCTTGATTTTCCCATTATAAAAAAGATCTATTGGAAAACGATTGTGGCAGCACGCGATTATTTTTTTTGCTTCCAGATATTTTAAGGGAATAAAAAGGGGGGTTATTTTCCGAGCAGTTTCTTATAAAAAGGTCACGATCTCTTTAGGCTGATTTTGTCCCGGACTGCTGACGAACGCACCTCCGCCTCCGTCTCCCCTCGCCCCCCTCACACAACCTTGCTCTCACCCTCGTCTTCCACCCCTGACTCTCTCACTCTTAGGGCCGATTTCCCAGTCACTTTCGTATGTGTTGATCGTTACCAATGTGCGGCGATCGCCTCCACCAACAATAAATCCGCTTTCACAGTCGTCTTTCGCGGCGTTGTTCGTGTCAGTCGGTACCAGAGATTGGAACCTCTGGTAACGCAGCTCTGGTAGCCGGGGAGCTCAACACTGGAGCTTACCAATGCAATTAATTAGTAAATAACACAAATTCTTGCTCTCAAGTGGTTATATTATTTCTTTAATAGATGTAAAAAATATTAAACAATACAGCAAGACGTTGCACGGATTCAATGGTAATATGAAAAATATTTTAGAAGAATTTGAATGACATGAACTCACTTCACCTGCTGGCCAGCAAACGCCCTGCTGATAACTTCAATATGATTTATTGATGTTTATTGTTGCAAAAGTACATAACAAAGGAGAAGAGAGGACTTTGATACTTGTCACCATTATTCACCTGTTTTGCCTTCTTGGTCAAACTCTCCTATTATTCTAAATAGCCCATATATTCATACGGCATACATACCATGAAATCAGCCTTGTTATGTAAAGAATAAGTGTAAAGTCTGCTAAGTAAGTGTGAAGAATGAATGAGATGAACAAATGTAAAGAATAAAGGTGAAGAGTCTGTCTTGCTGACATCTGCTAAGTAACGGAACTCTAGTACTTGTCACCATTATTTCATCTATTATGCCTAGGAAATATTTGGCTATTAGCAGATTTGAGCCGTGTATTCCAGCGAGAACAACTTTTTTCATCATATTTATTCTTCACAGTTATTCTTTATAATTATTCTTCATGTTTACCTTTTTTTTACGTTTATTTTTCACATTAATTCTTCATAATCCTCCGCTCGGCTGATGTAATGTTGACATTTACCGCCGCTCCGGCATGCCAACACTACCGAATCATTCGTCCTGTCATGATCGCCACTACGTGATCTGTGAAGGCAGATCGAGGCGATGGTAATGCCTGTTACCAGGTTGGTAGGACCTTTGGTTAGGGTGGGTATCAGACGATTGTGCAAGCGGCCCTTAGTTCTCGTGTCCCGTGCATACCTTTATCTTGGTCTTGACTCTCGACATTCACACTTAGTTCATACTCCAGTGCACACAACCTCATCTTTTTGCCCTTCCATCACACACTGACTTTTCGTCTACCTCCTCACACGCTCACCACACACTTCCACCCCCTTTACATACTCTTATTTTGATCTTTACTTTCGGCATTCACATTTACTTTTACACTCACTCGCACTCAATCTTACTCTTATCCCCGTCTGTCACATACAAACTCTCTGCCCTTCTCCCCACACACACTCCCTCTCACTGTCACTCCTTACACATACTCTTATTTTGATGTTTCTCTCGGCACTCACCTTGTCTTTCACACCCACACCCACCCTCAATACACTCCCCACACCTGTGCACCTTCATCCCTCACACACCTTTTACCTTCATATTCTCCTTCCCTTTCTCAGTACAGACTTACCCACCACCACACCTGCCATTCCTTCGCACATATGTTACCTTCATGTTCTCCTTTCCCTTCCCAGCACAGACTCACCAACAACCACACCTTCCCTTCCTATCCCCCCGCATATCCCTCCTTCACCATCCTTACCACACACACACCATCTTCCTCCTCCCAACACACCCGCGAACTCCACTTTTCCACACCGCAATCAGCCTCGCCGCGGTAAAGAAAACGGAATGAGCGAAAATGAGGTGACAGAAAAGAAAAGAGAAGGTAATCAGAGACGACAGTGTTGGGCGCTAAACTAATTTCGCCTCGCCTCTACCACCGTGTTTATATAGCAATTTAAGGGCCTTGAGTTCACATTAGCGAGGCGGGAGAAGGCCGGGCGTGGGGAGGGGACGGGGGGGGTTGGGGGGCAAGGGATGGGGTGTTCGGGGTACTGTCTGCTCCTTCCGCTGGTTTTGGTGGAGCCGTTTGCCGCTTTTAATGCTTGTGTTGTTATAGATAAAGGTGATGATGGTGTTGATGATGCTCCTGCTGCTGATGATGATGGTGATACTGCTACAAAAATAACAATGAGATCAGCTTCTACAACTCCCCTTTCTCCTCCTCTTCCTCGTCCTCGTCCTCGTTCTCCTCCACGTCCTCATGCTCATCCTCCTCTTCTTCTTCCTTCTCCTCCTACTCCTCCTCCTTCTCCTTTTCCTTCCCCTCCTCCTCCTACTACTACTACTACTTCTACTACTACTTCTATTGCCTTTACACCTCCTCCTCTTCCTTTTCCTCTCCCCTCCTCTTCCACCATCTCCTCTTCCTCCTCCTCCTCCTCCTTCTCCTTTTCCTTCCCTCCTCCTCCTACTAATACTACTTCTACTACTACTCCTATTGTGAGCATGTGTTTATTTCCTCTCCTCGTCTGCCTTTCCACCTCCTCCTCTTCCTTTTCCTCTCCCTTCCTCTTCCTCCTCCTCCAGCTGGTGCTCCCCTGGGTCTTCCTACCATCTTGTTTTCTGGTCTGTTGACTTGAATCGCGACAACAGTGTCTCGGGAACGCCTTGCCTGCCCACGATAATGACTCCGGCCTGGCGCTCGTGTAATGGACTCTGTTTGATTTCTTTGATATTAGTTTAGTCGTTTGTAAATGGGACCAACTTCTGGGTTCACTCTCTCTTTCCCTCTCTATCTATTTCTCTATCTCTTACTCTATCTAACCGTTGCCATTACGTTTTGATGCTTACCTTCTTTCTCATTGTGGTTTTTTTGTGCATCATGTTATAAAGTAAGTTTCGTGTCTAACATTAAAGTTTCGTCCTCCCTCTCTGTCTATTTCTCTATCTCTTACTTTATTTAACCATTGCCATTACGTTTTGATGCTTACCTTCTTTCTCATTGTGGATTTTTTTGTGCATCATGTTATCAAGTAAGTTTCGTGTCTACCATTGAACTTTCGTGCTCTCACATCTGGACGCTTCACTGTTCGCTCGGTATGGACTCCCACAAACCATTGCCTCCCTCTATATGTCCTGCCGTACCGTGTTCATCTTCGGCTTACTCGATCGAAACTCTACGTGGAACTGACCTCGTGTAACAGTCCCTTCCTTCGACCATCCTGCAAACTATTTCCATTTCCGTCACTCAGACAATAGGACTCCGGCACATGAATCTCGCGTCCCATCCGTTGTGAACCGTGAGTCTCTCGGTGAGTCAGTCGGCGTTCTGCCCCTCGTCTGATAGTTGCCTTAATAACCGGCCGCGTCCCCTCGTCCGACACTGTTAATAGGTGAGTTTTACGGCCAATATGCTTCATCGGACGTCCCAGTTTACGAGACGCGATGGACAAGCGTTACTGGCCGCCCCCTCGTGGCGTGTGGCCCTCACGACCGGATGACGACGTGTGCTGACCATCATGGCGCGGCCTGCAGTGCTGAAAGGAAAGTTTGTTTGTTTGGTTTGGTTTGCTGCTGCTAGCCGATCCTTTTAGATGCTCTCTTGTTTGATTGCAAAATAGCTTTCCGATTTCTGTTGTCAGTACAAACCATCAACCGTCACGATGGTAATTTTCATTTTTCGTATTAAATATCGTTTGTATAGTTCTCGCTTGTGGGTCTCTAGTCGTGGATGTTTCCCTCCTTAACCTTCCTTTTCTTTTTGACGGAGATTCATTCCTCTGAAGCCAAGGACAGTATGAACCTTTGTTAAACGTTTTCTTGGACGATCTCAAGAACATACATCTTACTGTTCTTCATTATAATTGCTAAATCAACTCCTTCTAACATACCATGCCAAAAAAAATAGTCTTTCACTAACGACCTCAAACAGTTCATCCTAAAGTGGACGTCTTCCACCACACACGACTTGCCGCCAGGCCACGTGTGCTCCGATCAGCTGCCACATATGAGGGCATTGCTGATTTCAGTTTATTCGTCATATTCGTATTTGTTTCTCGACTCCGCTTTACAAAACCTTTTTATCCAATACATTCACAATATTCTCTCACAGTAAGCAATACAAGAGACAATCCTGTTGTATTATATGTTTATTTATTATATTTGTTGGTAATCTCTGAAACAGTAATCCTGAATCTAGTTTGACCTTTCCGGAACAGAATTATACAATGACATATTTGAAGATATAAAAAACTAAATTGACTGACCTGTGATTTTTTTTTAACTCTTGTTTTTTTTCTTTATAGCATCCCGTTACTTACGTACGTTTATATCAGAGATGCTGCCATTTTCTCCTATTGGCTTTCTTCCTCCAAATTCAACAAATTTTTATACTCTCCAGTCTTCTGCACTTACTCGGCCCACTGTTTTTTTTATCAACATTTATGTTCATTACTTTGGCTGTAAAGTCTTCCATACTATAGAGAATTGTGTTTTGTGTTTTTAATTCTACATCCTCAAAGAGCTTTTCTACTTCCTCGTTAGTAAGCTGATGTTCGTGCATAAACCTCAAGCGCTTCATGTGTGCATCTTTTGTTCAACTTGATAATGATTTATGTTTCTCCTTCGCTGACTGGTAAAACTAAAGAGGAAGGGGGATACAAAGACTGCAGTGAGTGAGGAATGGAGAAAGGCGGGGAACACCTGGAACAGAATGAACAGAATGGGGCTAATTTCCAATCAGGCGGATGGCTTATAATCGAATCAGTGACGTGAGTGCTCGGGCTGCGTCAGAAATCACTTAGAAAGCTGTCTGTCTGGAAGCCGCCCACTGACATCCTATCAAGCACCTCCACACCAGCACTATTCCTCCTCCTTTCAACTTTACCTGTATCCTCCCACGACGGTTACTAAGACGCATTGCCTTTTTAATACAATGAGCTGCAAAGGTGATGTGTTGATGATATACTTGTACGTCACATGTTAGGTCGTCTTTGTTATTCATATCGTAATTCGACTTTGCGATCTCCGTTTCAGTTGCTCGTTCTTTCTTATCATCTTGTCTTTGATTATATGAGAAGCAACACAAACTGCTCAGTTACTACGTGCTCTTGTGATAATTAGAGTGTGTGATGCGGGCACCAGTGAAACACACACACACACACACACACCACAAACAAACAAACAAACAAATAGTAATATAAAAAAAATCCTGATTACCCCGCGACTGTATAATCAGAGTATCAATTATGAGCCAGACGAACTTAATAAGGCGGGGAACATGAGGAGAACAATAAAACAATATGCTCGGCGGGAGGGCGGCGTTGTCCCTACAGTGGCACGCCAACTTCCTCTGAAGACACGAAGAATAAACATTTCCCGAGTAATTAGCAGCCATTATGCTCTCCCTACAGCTTCCAGTGGCGTTACGGAGAATGGGAGGAAGAGAAGAGAGAGAGAACGAGTGAGAGAGGGAGAAGGAAGGGAGTGGAGAGAAGAGGTGGAATAAGGGGAGGGAGAAAAGGCTGCGAGTAATGAGTTTATCACGATTGCGATACTGAGAGAGAAGCAGAAGAGAAGGCGAGTAAAAGACGGAAGCGGGAAGGGGTAATAAGTGTGCTTCCAGCTGTTAATTTGTGGACGCGGGGGTAATAATGGGGTGCAGGGAGGCTCGTGAATTAGTGTGTGTGTTTGTGTGTGTTTACTTGTTTGTTTGGTTCGGTTTTTGTTTGGGTGGTTATATGCTTGGGTTAGTGTGTGTGTGGGTGTGCGTGTGCGTGTGCGGGTGGGTGCAAAGTCAACCCGTGAGGAATATTACCCACGTGAAGCAATATTCCCAAACTTGGAGCCTCGCGCAGTGTCCATTATCCTGCCTCGTGAGAGTCTGCAAGTTGGTTTCTAATTTTCGCTTCACCCTTCGTTACCTCTTGTCTCTACTTGTGTACGTCTGCTGTGCTGCCTGCCTTCTGTGTGTGTGTGTGTGTGTGTGTGTGTGTGTGTGTGTGTGTGTGTTCCTTATGTCTTACTTCTGTCTGTGTGCATGTATGTCTTCTGTGTTTTCCGCATGTACTTATTTACTTGTTTATATCTACTTGGTTATGTAGTTCCACCTGCTTAATTCAAACTCAGCACTGCAAAGGGTGTGCCCCCTCCTTAACCGCGTGTTTCCATTATATTTATTGTCACTGTGTTTCCAGGTGTGTTGGAACTCGGCGTAATTAGACAATGGTGGGCGAGAAGAGCGGTAGGTGGGCTGAGGCAAGAAAAGAGGGGTGGAAAATGACATACATAAGTATTGTTGCTTTCTCAAGAGAAAAGTTCCTGTTATTCAGAGGTCAAAGTCGATTTTAGAAAGATTTCTATATGATATTAGTTGTGAGATGTTTTTACAGGCATTTCTATAAAGATTAATATCCCCAACTAACAACGGGTTTCAAGAGCGATATGTAGCAATGCTGAATTGATCGTAGTTTTCAAAAACTTTCTCTCGTATTACCAATATGAATATATTGCACATCCCACATGCTACCTGTCACTGGTATTATGCAAAATAGCATTGTGCTTAATAGATGATTTTTTTTATGAATGATGACAAACAACTTTAAGGCTTCACTCAATGTTGCTTTCCTTTGCGGAATATATAACATGCCCGGTTACACGCCATAAAACTAATCGCATTGTATTCAACTTACAATTTAGTTTAGCTTTGCTGATTATTTGAAATGTGGAGATTGGGCGTGCATAAGACCAGACAACTATAATGCCTCGTAGCCTGGCTGAGATGTCATGAGGGCGCTGTTTATAGGTAGCCTACTATCATCGCCTTCAGTGCTCGTTTTGCAGGGCCCGTTCTCCCTTGAAAAGTGACAGTATTATGATTGTATACTTTGTTTCTTAGGTGATGTCATTGATTGTTAAAGTAGAGTGGCGTCATTCAATTAAATTACAAATATTTTTCAATCATGAAACTAGCTAGATTATCTCAATCATATATATTTGGTACGGGTCTTTGATACATTGCATGATGTCATCAACAGTTAATCAGGTGAGATGGGGGCGGAGCTTAGCCAGAATGGGGGAGGGGCTTCTCGGTGCAAATTGGTCAAGTTAATTTGGACAGACTATAGTCATGGCCCACTCGGCTTCTCATTGTTCCATCGTGTTTACCTACCTAGGGTCTTAGTATCATTGTAGTTGTCATTATTCTACTTTTATTGGAGTTTCTTGAGAGTTATGCAAGTCGAGAGGAGAGAAATGAGATGAGACATTTTTTGTTTTTTTACTTCTTGCGTCGAGAGTTCATGAACGAGGTCTGTACTCAATTCGCCCCCTGACGACCAGCGCTGTTGTCGTCCTAGTGGCAGCGACCGCCCGCGCCATCTGCAATTCATTCTCATCTTTGGGTCTCTATTGCATGAATACTCGTCGGATATTTGCGTCGTGAATATATTTTCTACCTTTCCTTTCCTGCCAAACACCTGGGTAGCCTGGCCGGCGAGGTTTTCCCGCCTTTGTGTGGGTCTCTACCGTCCTCGCCGGCCTGATTAGTCGCCCCACTGGCGTCTCTCGGGAAGTTTACAGTTATCACTCGCATCATTTGGTGTGCGTAATCACCGCGCCGGATGATAGAGTGTTCCCGGACGGCAAGACGCAATATTATCTGAAAGAGAGACCCGCCGCCAGGGACGCCGAGGCTCCCCCGCCGCCCTAGTACTCCAATGAAGGCCTTCGAGCGTAAACTATCGCCATCAAAGTCGTCTTTTAAGACCGGCATCTGAAGCTAATTAAGAATCTGCTCCACCAACTTCAGCTGTCGGGACTGGCTTGCAAAATTCACGAGGGAATTTTTATGACTGTGAAAGGGAGTGAGGGATGTGTGTGACGCCACCCCGAGGGGCCTCCCGGGGCGGCGGAGCGTCCAGGAGGCACTGCTGACGTGAGGGAAGAGGGAGGAAGGCGGATGCGAGAGGGAAAGAGAGCCGCTTAGAGAGGAGAGGGTGGCTAGAATGGAGAAATGGGGCTGCAAAGCTGAAAAGAACCGTTATATAAGGGGGGAAATACAAAATACATCGATGCTTTGAGAAAAAAAATCATCAGCATGTAAGGTGGAAGGTTATGCTAAGAGGCTGTTAGGTAACATGGCTGTTGGGTAAGATGGCTGGGCTGGAGTGGCTGCAGGAGGCCCCGGTCCTTTGTTGGCGTGACGTGCCTGATCTCTGGTGCTCCTTGCTTCATCCCGTGTTCATTTTCCCTTGTGGTGCTGCTGGGATGTCTCCGCACTAACTTCCATCTCCCTGTTTTCTTTGTTTGCCTCTTCGCTCAGCATCCTCCCTCGTTCCTTGTTCCCCTCCTCTTCTCCTGCGTCTGCCTCTTCAACATTTTCTCTTCTCAGCTCCCTGTGCCAGGTGGCGGCCGACGCTGATCAGTATGCTGGCAGCTCTCCTCCTCCTCCTCCTCTTCCTCCTCCTCCGCGTTCTCCTTCTTCTCCTCCTTCTCCTATTTCTTCTTCTCCTTTTCCTTTTCCTCTTTCTCTTACATCTCTCTTACTATTCCACATTCCCTTTAATTTTTTTTTGCCCTTTTTCCTTCTCTTATTTCTTCTACTCTTCTTAATTCTTTTTCCTCGTCCTCCTCTTCCTCGTCCTCCCCGTCTTCGTCCTCTTCGTCCTCGTCCTCCTCCTTCTTCTCCTCCCTTACATTTCCTACAAACCCACCTCCCCTTTCTTCCCCCTACCCCTTGCTCCTTCTCCTCCTCCTTCTCCCCCTTTTGCTTTTAACACCTTCTTTCCTCGCCACTCTCCGTCGTCTTATATTTGGTCTTCACCTTTCACCTCGCCTTCTCCCCTTCGCTGGCTTTTTTTCGCCCGTAATATGTTCGTGTATGCATCTGTCATTTTGTGTTTGTCATTCAGCCTTTGTGTTGACTTTAATAATTATTCTGCATACATTTACAGGGGACCTGAATATGCATTGTCGTGTTTCAGTAACTTTTAGTCGACTTAATGCTCATATTTGATGTTCACTGTTGATCTATTTTGAGGAAAGCGTTTAGTACCAATCTGAACAGCACAGATAAATTCAAATCCTCTCCGAGCCGTGGGAAGGGTATCGACTATGTCTGTTTTCACAAAGTTGCTTCGTTGTTTGATCTGAAGAGAAAAGAAACTTGCAATAATATATTTGAAACGTTAGAGGATTAAAACATCACTGTAGCTGGAGCACAATCTAGCTAAGCTTTAAAACGCGAACATTTTTAGTTCCCCACAACAAAGTATATTAAATGACGTTGCTCTCTTCTGTGTGTAGCTTTTGAAAACTTTATTTTTTCTTCGGTGTTCTTCGACAAATATAATGTGTTTGATTCTTTCATTAAAGATTTTGACATCAAGAGGGACTGAATGCATTTAGTCTTGCGTTACATGTTGGCGTTATTATACACTTCAAATAATTAAGACCGAAAACAAGATATAATGGTCTACCGATTCGAGAGTCAATGCAGCAACGAGTCACTCGTTAGTGGAACAACCTTCCTACAGAAGGAGTTAGTGTTAAAAGGTTAAACTTCTTTAAAAATCCCAATGAACATTACTTTGTTGAAACACAAATGCATTGAACGTTCTTGTACGTACTCACAACAAGTCCATAAATCTGCTCCGCAGGCCTCTGACGTAACTGATTACTAACGCTTGCAGCCTTGCTTTAAGCCGAGAGACTTTTTGTTGCCGCTTATCCATGTTTCGTCATCACTAATTCTACTACATTTTCTTTATCATCGTCATCATCATCATCATCCTCGTCATCTTTATCATTATTTTCTTCTTCTTCTTCTTCTTCTTCTTCTTCTTCTTCTTCTTCTTCTTCTTCTTCTTCTTCTTCTTCTTCTTCTTCTTCTTCTTCTTCTTCTTCTTCTTCTTCTTCTTCTTCTTCTTCTTCTTCTTCTTTCCCTCCTTCTCCTCCCCCCCCCCTGTCCTGCCGTCGCCGCTGCCGCCGCCGCCGCCGGTCCTCCCCCGGGCGCGGCCCCTGATCAGTATGCACCCCAGACTCGTCTTAGGGACTGCTGCTCCTCTGATCGTAATGAATGTTCTGTTCAGGTCGTCGTCGCTCAGGTCGAGGTTCTGGGGAAAGAATGTGGATGAAAGGGAGAGGAAGGAAGGAGGAAACAGGAGGAAGACGGATGTGCAGACACCTAAACACATACACATGTAGATTGCATTTGTAGCGAGGAGAAAAAGGAACCGTGTACGTTGAGAGAGAGAGAGAGAGAGAGAGAGAGAGAGAGAGAGAGAGAGAGAGAGAGAGAGAGAGAGAGAGAGAGCAGTATTTATGATATTGCCGGCTGAGTGAATGACACAGTGGGGTACATATATAAAATGAATGGAAAAAAAAAATGTCACTCACTCAATTACTCTCTCTCTCTCTCTCTCTCTCTCTCTCTCTCTCTCTCTCTCTCTCTCTCTCTCTCTCTCTCTCTCTCTCTCTCTCTCTCTCTCTCTCTCTCTCTCTCTCTCTCTCTGCCCCCTCCCCCCACCCCCACCCCCACCCCGCCTTCCTAAACCCGTTTTTTACTAAGAAAGGAGACAGACAAAAACAACAAAACTGAAAACCCGCCTTCAAAATGCTATGGGCTCTTACAAAAACTAAAGAAAAGTAAAGAAGATTTTCCAGGAATGTTCTTGAGGTGCCTTGATACTTTCCTCTTGACAGCATCTAAGTAGGAGGAAGGAAGGAAAAAATATAGGGTACTGGCATTTTATTATTTTTTTCGTTTTATTCAGTTTTATTATTCATTTAGTTAAAAGGATAAATACTGGTTAATTTTTGTATCAATTCCTTATACACCTTTCTTATACGTTTCGGGCCGGCACACACAAGATCATTCTTCACTCGTCTTTAGAAGAAATACGTAAGGATCATAATGGCTTGCGATGCCAGAAATCCTTAAGATAAAAGTAATGACCTCCGAGAAATATGGTGAACCCCGCAGGAACGATAATTAAAGAGGCGAGACCCAGCCTCCGAGAAAATGAAGGAAGAGAAACAAATGAAAAGAAAGGAACGTCGAGAAGTTATATGAAGGAACCCTTATTACCAGGAGTAAATTAATTGAACAAGAGAATAGAAGGAAAAGTCGAACGAGGTAAATGAAATTCTTAGGAAGTCAGCGAATTGAAAAATGGAAGTAAAAATAAAAACAGAGAGAGAGAGAGAGTTGGGGAAATATACTTGGAAACGGAGAGCCCACGCTATGTGAGAGGTTATAAAAATGTTACAGTTTAAACAGACGTCACCAAATAAAGCAAAGAAGGGAAATATAAATACTGGAAATTCATGAAAAGAGAAAATATTGGATTGCAATTATGTTAAGTCTCCCCTTCGGTGCTATCAGTGGTAGAAAAATAATTGTTGACTGTCAAGACCATTACAGTAATAGTGATCACATAATTAACAACGGTATTAGTAATAAAAAACAACTACAACATCAACAACAACAGCAACTATAATAATAATATTGATAATAATAATAATAATAATAATAATAATAATAATAATAATAATAATAATAATAATAATAATAATAATAATAATAATAATAGTAATGATAATAACAATGATAATAATAGCAGTCGGGTACCTCATGTGAATTGTATGTAGTGGGATGACACCTAAGCCACAGCAGATCACCTGAAGAACTCTTGAGCGAAACTAATCGGGAATAAACTCATCTTAATACATCCACCCGTGTTGTCTTCCTCCTTATATACCCACTACTACTACTACTACTACTACTACTTCCACTACTACTGCTACTACTGCTACTGGTACTATTACTACTACTACTATGCCTTCAGGGCCAGTGTGTGTGTATTAGTGTGTGTGTGTGTGTGTGTGTGTGTGTATTCAGGGTCCGTGAATTTGCTTACGGAGAGATCAAGAATAATATCTTTGTGTATCGCGGAATAAAAGTTCATAGAGATTGTGGGTTCA
The DNA here is from genome assembly GCF_024679095.1 of Eriocheir sinensis. NCBI lineage: Eukaryota > Metazoa > Arthropoda > Malacostraca > Decapoda > Varunidae > Eriocheir > Eriocheir sinensis. The sequence continues at coordinate 20,029,609 of NC_066523.1, read as the reverse complement.
GCGAGGAGCGGCGCAGCGCCCCGGGTGAGCATGTCAATGAAGGGCTTAGCATATTGCTCGGCGGCCTCGCGCGGGCTGCAGATCGTCCCGGTGGCGATTCTGGTGCTGCGAGAGGAAAGAGGATGAGATCTGGCTGGGCTCCTCTGGCCCTTGGTGAATTATGGATGAAATTATAGTAGTAACGATAATAATATATATATATATATATATATATATATATATATATATATATATATATATATATATATATATATATATATATATATATGATGTGCCTGGATGAGACGTCTGTGAGGTACTATGAAATGATATATATTTATTCATTGATTGCTTTTAAGATCTGTTAGATTTCCTTTTCTCTGAACTGAAATGATGACTGCATTCAAAGCTTTCTCTATTTCTATAAAAAAAAAATGTATATAATATTACTTAGAACTGTGTGTGTGTTGTGTGTGTGTGTGTGTGTGTGTGTGTGTGTGTGTGTGTGTGTGTGTGTGTGTGTGTGAGTCTCACTGCCTTGCCCCTCCATTGCTTTTATTACCGCGCCGTCGGTCCGTCCAGCGTGATGCTCCGGCGGGCGATGACAATAAAGCAGCGCGGGGAGCACGTGGCCGCGGCGGGCGTCACGCGAGGCGCCAGCCCTGCGGAGGGAGGTTTAGGGGCGTAATCCCTTTTCATAGTTGTTTTCCCCTTTCTTATGGCCTCTATGGCTCCTTGCCGGGATTGAGATGGCATTCTAATCCAGTGAATGGATTCGAAATGTGTGTAAAACTCTCATATACTTGTCCCTCGCAGCCTTCCTCGGCCGACCCAGCCTCCGCCCCCATACATTTTTCACTAACGTTCCTTTGTGAGTTTGTTGAGGAAGTCCTGTATACAACTTTTAGGTTATTGCGCATTTTCTTTGTTCCGTGGAAAAAGAATATACATGGAAAGTTGTTGGTTATGTATATGTCCGATGGAAAAAAATCAAATATACAAGATGAAAGGTTAGAGGGAGGACCGAATGTGGCGGCGGCGAGTTCTTGCCATGCCACGGTGGAGGGGAGGAGGAGGAGGAGGAGGAGGAGGAGGAGGAGGAGGAGGAGGAGGAGGAGGAGGAGGAGGAGGAGGAGGAGGAGGAGGAGGCGGCAACAACACGCGATGCATTGTCTCTTTCATATGTGTGTGTGTGTGTGTGTGTGTGTGTATACTCTCTCTTTTTGCTACATCCAATGCCTTTTAGTCTATAGTTGCATTTTTTTACTCATCCATACGTTTTGGAAGCAGCGCGGAAGGTTGCCAGATGAACCTCGCGTTGGCCACAGTGTTTTATGTTACGCAGACACACACACGCGGAAGTTATGACGGGCGGCGATAAAGGAGCGCTAACGGTGAACTCTACGGTGGCATGCGCGAGGTACTGGTGCAGGATGGCGGGATGCGGGTCACGGGATCCATCCACGCGCCCATCTGCGACCACGGCTGTTGCGACGTGGCTATCGTATTATTTGCGAGAGAAAGAGAGAGATAAAGAGTTAGAGAAAAATGAGGGATGATTTTAATATACCTGACCTTCCCTGCATACCACAAAGCTCTATAAACCTAATGATGACTTATGTATCAATAGCGGTGCTCTTAAGAATCGAAGTGTGCATGTTCGTCGGTAGTCTCACAGTCCGCAGCACGAATAACACAGCAACGCGACAACCAGGAACAATCTCGTGGCGGTGAACAATTGGCAGGGTGCAATACATACAACGACAGGGAGGTCACCGGGGAAGGAGGTCGATATTCACAGCACATCAGGCAGTGTTTTGCGTCCGCCTGCAGCCATCCACCATACGAGGCGGCACGCAGGGGGAGCATAGGGAGACATAGGTGCGGGGTATAAGGGGGAGGAGGAAACACAACCAGGGGCAGGGGCGAAAAAAAAAATCCTATGAAAGCATCCTGGCCGTAGTATGCTTGGTAATGAAAACTGAGGGAGGGGGAGATATAGGAGGGGTGGCGGGAGGCATATGGAGAGGAAACATGTGGGAGAGAGAGAAAGAGAAGGGATGGGGGAGATATATAGAGACGAGGCAGGTTAGAAGGAGGGGGGAGAGTGGAAGGAAGAGTGATGGTGGGTGGATGGAGGGAAGCCAGGTTGGGGAGAGGGAGGGAGATATATGGTGGAGAGGTTGGTAGGAGGGAGGAAGAGAGGAAGGAAGAGTGATTGGGGGTATAAAGAGGGGAGACAGATGGGAAGGGGGGGAGGATGGTAGGAGGCATAGCGAGGGGAGACAGGTGAAAGGGAAGAGGGAAGTGGATGGGAGGAGGGAGTACAATGGAGAGAGAGAGAGAGAGAGAGGGAGAGGGAGAGGGCGTATAACATGAGCTTGTGTCCAGGAAATACTCTGTTGCAGACTTTTGCATGAACGCAGAACCGAAAACAAAATTCTCGACCCCCGAGCCGGAGACTTGGGCGGCGAGGGTGTAGTACGCTGCCCCCCCCCCCCCCACACACACACAGAGCTCCCCCCCCCAAGCCCACCCCCTCAACCTCACAGACACACTACTCACGGAAAAGAAAAAATATATCTGCCCACGTAGTAGTTTTTTTGTTCCCGTCTTTCACTTTATTCTTGTGTCTAATTCTTCTTACTATTAATTCTTTTTGTTTGTTAACCACCGAATGTGAATATTTTCGCAGTAATGTTTAGCGAATGAATTAGTTTTATTTATTATGCTAAGAATTAAAAGTGAAGATGGGAAGGCAGAGAGAGAGAGAGAGAGAGAGAGAGAGAGAGAGGAGAGAGGAGAGGAGAGGAGAGGAGAGAGAGAGGAGAGAGAGAGAGAGAGAGAGAGAGAGAGAGAGAGAGAGAGAGAGAGAGAGAGAGAGAGAGAGAGAGAGAGTAGCTGACTGTCTGAAAAATGACAGCAATGTATTTCCCCAAACATTATCAGCTGACTCAGTATAAAGTTGTTTTCTCCCACAAACTCCCCTTCCGCTGCCACACAAAAAGCAGAACATAAAAAAGAAAAAAAAAAGAAAAAGATCGATAATGGTTTCTATAAAAGTTCATCAAAAAATATACAGACAGGAATAACATTTTTTCCTTTTGTATAAACCCCAAAAAATATAGGGTAAAAAAGGACTGGCTGGATGAGAAGCAAATAAACTAAAGGGTCAGTAGTAATAATATGAAAATCTGATAAAAATACAAAAAAAAAAAAAAAATAGAAAAGAACAGACTAACAAATTCTGAAACAAATTAATTAAAAATACAAAAAAAAAAGAAAAGAACAGACTAACAAATTCTGAAACAAATTAATTAAAAAATACAAAAAAAAAAGAAAAGAACAGACTAACAAATTCTGAAACAAATTAATTAAAAAATACAAAAAAAAAAATAGAAAAGAACAGACTAACAAATTCTGAAACAAATTAATTACATGGAAAACGAAGAACGAATATTGAACAACAACAACAAAAAGAAAAGTCCGCAGAAACAGGCAGACAGGAATATTATCTTTCCGTTCCAAGAGAAAAGAAAGAGGGAGAGAACGAGAGAAAGAAAAAAAAGTCTGACAGAATTGAAAAAAAAAAAAGAGACGGGGGAGTTAAATATTGCCGAGAAAAATGTTTGTATGTTGTTGAGCGGAGAGCTTTGGCGTTGGCGGTGCAGGCGGACCTCTTGGGGGGGGGGTAAAGGGGGGGTGAAGGGGGGGCTCGGCGGGGGGAACTGACAACCAGACTCCATCCATCGTGATTTGCTGGCAGGCGTTCTTCACCGCTAACAGGTCGCTCTGAACCCTCACTCACACACCAAAGCCCCCATTGTGTCCCCCCCCTCTTCTCTCCTCATTCTCTCCCCCTCCCTCTCACTCCTCTTCCTCCTCCTCTTCCGACTCATTCTTCTACTCCGTCACCGCCCCCCGCCCCCTCATCACTTTGGTAGCCGCCACCGCCACCACCACCACCATCATCACTTTTCTCTCTCTCTCTCTCTCTCTCTCTCTCTCTCTCTCTCTCTCTCTCTCTCTCTCTATCTATCTATCTGCAAACATTGGCAAGAGTTCTTATTTTCGCATCGATCTGTCCGTCACTGGAGAAAACTTCCTGCTGAAATAAACATTGCGTAATCATCAACATTACATAAATATCGCCAATTATTCTGTCGTTGCGGCGCGAGTGAATTAAACTACCTAGAACCTAAGTATATCAAGCTCATTATTACGGTCTGTATGTCGCGGTGATGTCTGTCGAATAGGATGAATCAATAAAGTAAGGAGTCTTGTCTAAGCCAAAAGTCATTCTGTTGCCTGCTCTTCCATGCTTGCAGTTCCTCCACTTCCTCCTCTTTCTCCTCCTCCATCACCGCCCTCTTCCCTTCTCCACTGTCAAAGCCGCCACCACCGCCGCCTCTCTCCTGTTTCGTCCGCCGCTCCTCCCCGCTCCTCTCTTTCATTGTTATAGTTCCAGTTCTTGCATCAGGGCCCATAATCTTGTCTTTTTCCTCCTTGCTGCTGTATTTTACGATTCAAACTCTTGCTCTTAAAACTGTTTTCTTTTTTCCACTCAACCTTTTAGCCCTTGCTCTTCTTTTTACGTGATCATATTCATCTTGTTTTTTTTCTTCTTGTTATTGTATTTCTTGTTCTTGTTCTTCTTCATCTTGTTCTTGTTCTTGCTCTTCTACTTCTTTTTTTCTCGTTCTTCTTCTTTTCCTTCTCGTTCTTCTCTCTCTCTTCTCTTGTCTCTCTCTCTCTCTCTCTCTCTCTCTCTCTCTCTCTCTCTCTCTCTCTCTCTCTCTCTCTCTCTCTCTCTCTCTCTCTCTCTCTCTCTCTCTCTCTCTCTCTCTCTCTCTCTCTCTCTCTCTCTCTCTCTCTCTCTCTCTCTCTCTCTCTCTCTCTCTCTCTCGCCATCCCCTGCCTCTCCCCTTCCCTCCACTTCGTTTCAGTCTCTTCCCTCTTACCCTGTTAACCTTCCAAGGCCTTGCCTCTTCCTGCCATCCACCCTCGTGCTCCCTCCTCCTTTCCCTCCTACTCCATTCCCTCTATACACCCTCCGAACTCTTCCCGTCCCTCTCTCCCTCCCTTCCCTTCCCTTCCCTTCCCTTCCTTTCCCTTCCCTTCCCTTCTCTTCCCTTTCCCTTCCATTCCCTTCCATTCCCATTACTTCCCTTCGCGCACTTTAGTAATTGTTGAATGCCGAGTGACGTATCCAACACACACACACACACACACACACACACACACACACACACACACACACACACACACACACAATTGTCGGTCGAAGTTTTGTTGCGGGGAAGCGACGTGCGGTGTTGCCTTACGTTACCTGTTATATTGCTATGTCGACCTGGCACAACCCTGACACAAGCCTATTGGACAACCGTAGAGCGAGAGAGAGAGAGAGAGAGAGAGGGAGAGAGGGAGAGGGGGAGAGAAGAGTAGAGTGGAGTGGCGTGGTGGAGGTGGGGAGAGTGGAAAGGGGACACGAGGCCAGAGTTATGAGAAGAGTATGAGGGGGAAACGTATGGTTTTATTCGTGTTGGTGTTTTGTTTATGGTGCCATGGAACACGGAGGGGGTGCACGCGTTTTACGAGGAGGAGGAGGAGGAGGAGGAGGGGAAAGAGGGAAAGAAAGAGGAGGAGGTGGATGGGGGATTGGGGAAGAGAAGAGGAACTACAAACAGAGATGGAATACATTGAAAGAGGAGAGACATAAAAGTGGTGGGAAGGGAAAAATATGAAGAGCAAACTATGATACAAAAGGAGTGAGCAAAGGAATGACGCGGAGAGAGAACAAGTAGAGAAAGATAAAGACAGGAATGAAGAAGGAAGACGAAATGGAGAAGGTGAAGGGGGGAAATCGGAGGACGGAGAGGAAGGGGAAGCGGAACAGAAAGTGGAATGAGGAAGGAGGAGGAGAAGAGGAGGAGGAGGAAGAAGAGGTAGAGTGTCGTGTTGCCGGTCTTGTTTATCCCCGTCGGAAAGTTTGGTTGCCTCAGTGGTGTGCTTTGTAAATTTCCTTCTTTTGATGTCGGGTTGGCTTGGGAGGCAGAGCAAAGGGCGGGGGGTGGGGGATAAAAATGAGGCGGAATGGGAGACAAATGTAGGGAGGGAGGGAGGGAGTCGGTGAAGTCGGGGGAAGCGTCGGGCAGAGGGGAACACCTATCTAGCATAAGAGCATCAGAGTATTTCGATGATTCTTTGATTGCTTCCCGGTACTGCCTAGATGTGATTGATCGTTCTATTCGTTCACTCATTTTGTGTTTTCTTGATTGAAGGTACGCGCTGCTCTGTTGGGAAATGCTATACTCAGTGTTTTATGAGCGCTGCTGCCATTCCTGTGTTGATGTAAAGGGATTAGTGTTGTGTTGTAACTGTTTTAATTAATTGATGAGAGGAAGTGAGCTGGGAACGGCTTGCTATTTGTGTCCAGGAAGGTAAAAAAAAAAAAAAAACACGTTATCCAAAATACTAATAATATATCCCATGCTGATCGTTTACATATATCAAAAAGCAAGGAAAAAATACCATAAGAAAGACATGCTTATTATTCATGGCCTTATCAACAACGAAGACAGGCTAATTGTTATGGCTTTGGGCAGATACTATACCTGGTTACATACGCAAATAAAAATACAGTCCCTTTCTTCATATAGAGACCGACCATCGACCTTTTCCTACCTACCACGACCTTCCCTCAGTACTCCACTCCACCACCACTACCCCATCCCAACCCCTTCCTCTTCCCCTTCCCCGCCAGCACTTCCTCTTTTGCGCGACTATTAATACGTCGATGTTGATGTCCCACTTTCGTGCCCAGACCCCGCGCGGCGCCGACCCCCAGACGCGGCCACTTCCCGGAAAGTCGAGCTGAAAATAACAGAGCGAGGTGTGTGTCCCAACGACTGGCCGGCACACCAAGCCAAGGCCGCTGCCGATAAGCTTGCACACACACACACACACACACACACACGACGCAGAAATGGTGAGGCAAGACGCGAGTAAGTGGCGCCGTGATGCTCGTGATGATCATTACGAGCGCCAACGACCACTCTCTGCTCCCGATGAATATTCAGCGGCGTGCAAGGCTGACCCGGAGGCGGACTGACCCACGATGCAAGGGACGGCGATGGTGACAATGATAAGGATGATGATGAAGATGGTAGTAATGACGGTGGCACTAACAACAATAATACTAAATAATAAGGATAACAATAACAGCAATTTCCCAAGAACTAACTTATCATCATCTACGAGAAAATGAAGCTACAGAGCGCAACAGCCTGGAGGAGGAAGGAAAGAGAGAGAGGGGATCGAGAGAACAACCTGAATGGGAATAAAAGAAAAGATTATTAAGCGATTAAAAGTAAATGATAAGATTATTAGCGGGCTTTTTTTATCGTTTCCTTTTTTTTTTTGCCCTTGTGCTGTCTCCTTTGCTGTAAAAAAAGTAAAAAGGTGTTCAATCCCACGACCGGTACACCTGAATGCTCAATTATGTCCAGAATCCAAACCTGCAAATACTCAATACACGATTCAATACACGATTTAATCTTCCTCACGTAAAAAGGAAAGCATCAAAACACTGATAAATAAAAGACGCTGAAACGATCCCATCATTTGTTCCAAACGAGCCCAGGAAGATGTTTGGGGATCATTTATACTTACCTAAAAGCCTCCTCCTCTTCCTCCTCTTTCTTCTCTTCCTCCTCTTTCTTCTCTTCCTCCTCCTCCTCCTCCCCCTTCTCCTCCTCCTCCTCTTCCTGTTACTCCATTTCTTTTCTTCCTCCTCTTCCTCCTCTTCCTCCTCCTGCTTCCCCCTTCTCTTCTTCTGTTCCTCCTGCTCCTCCTCCCTCTCCTGTTCCCCCATAAATCTTCCCCCTCCTCCTTCTCCTCTTCCTCCTCCTTCTCTTCCTCCTCATCTTTACCTTATCCTCTTCCTTGACCCCCTCCTCCTCCACTTCCTGTTCTCTCTTTCCTCCTTCTCCTCCTCCTCTTACTACAACTACTACTACTACTCCTTTTCCTCCCCCCTTTCCTCCTTCGTCCTCCTCCTCTTCGTCCTCCTCCTCCTCCTCCTCCTCGTCCTCCTCCTCCTCCTCATCATAATCATCATCATCATCATCATCATCATCATCATCGTTGTCGTCGTCGTCCTCCTTGGCCTGATTAACTCCCTCTTTAACTGTTGACGGACTCGCAAAAAGCCACGCGCACCAAGTCGACGGTTCGTTACGGTCGATGATCCTCGCGTAACGCCGCTTTTAGTACCCATAACGCGGTGATTAACATTGTTGGAAGGAGCAAATTGCCTCGTCAGAATCATCGCCTCGCGCCTAGCTACACCGTCACCCCACCCACCTATATCCTTCACTTCCCGACATATACTGTACACCTCCACCTTCACACCTCCTCACACCCATTGAATCGTCCCTCCCCACTGACTCACCCCCAATCTTTACCTTCCCTCCCCCACCTACACACAGGCTCACATACACACACACAGACAGAAGGAGAGAGAGATTAAGGAAGCCAACGAATTTACACACGTAAGCCAAAGAAAAGAGAGATGCTAAACTAACACAGCAGCGCATGTCTGGCAAAGGAAAGAAACAAACGTATCATCATCACAACACGCCACCCTCGCATGCCAGGCTCTCGTGGCCGCGGCGCCGTAAACACGTCCTGCATAAGACCCAGACGAAGAATTGGGGACACGCATTAATCCTCACGATATACATAAATTCTTCCGGAAGGTATGTATGTATATATATATAGGTCAGCGAGGGCCATAAAAAGAAAGAAATTAAACGTGATATGATTCCTTTTTTTTAGATTGGTGCTGTTGGTGTTTGTGTTGGTGCAGGTGTTGTTGTTGTTGTTGCTGGTGGTGGTGGTAGGTCAGCGAAGAACAAATAAAAAAGAAACAAACGTGATATTACTGCCTTTTGATTTGTGTTGTTGGTGTTGTGACGTTGCAGATGGTGGTGATGTCTTTGGTGTTGTTGTTGTTGGTGGTGTTAATGAGTGGTGGTAGGTCAGCGAAGGACAAATAAGAAAGAAAAAAAAAAACGTGATATGACTCCCATTTGATTGTTGTTGTTGGTGTTGTGATATTGCAGGTGGTTGTGTTGTTGTTGCTGTTGTTGTAGGTAATGTTGTTAATGAGTGGTGGTAGGTCAGCGACGGCCAAATAAAAAAAAAATCGTGATATGACTCCCTTTGATTGGTGTTGTTGGTGTTGTGATATTGCAGGTGGTTATGTTGTTGTTGTTGGCGGTGTCGTTGTTGTTGTTGGTGGGTGGTGGTTGGTCAGCGCAGGTCAACAAAACTGGTATAAAAGTCGCCCTCATTAGGTGAAAGAATTAGTGCAACAGAGCGAAAGTGTGTGTGCTTGGGGTGACAGTAAGAGAGAGAGAGAGAGAGAGAGAGAGAGAGAGAGAGAGAGAGAGAGAGAGAGAGAGAGTGAGAGAGAGTGAGAGTGAGAGAGAGAGAGAGAGAGAGAGAGAGAGAGAGAGAGAGAGAGAGAGAGAGAGAGAGAGAGAGAGAGAGAGAGAGAGAGAGAGAGAGAGTTTTTGCTATTGTTATCGTCAGGGTGGAGGGGTAAGTGTGGCGATGCAGGTAAACACGAGAAGGGAAGAGGTAAAAGTCGCCCCCATTACCTGAAAGTGTGTCAGAATGAAGCTCTTTCGTTCAGTCGGCGAGTTAGCACAGTGGCTGATGGATTACCGAGTGGCTGCGTAATAAAGAGGATGAAGGGGCGTAAGGTGGGTGGGGGGCTGAATTACTGGTGGTGGTGGAGGTGGACAGTGTATAGAGAGAGAGGGAGGGTTAGTTAATAGTACTCATAAGTGTTAATGGTGATGATGAGGATAATGCCCTGATGGTGAGGATGACTGTGCTGGTGGTGGGGGTCATAAACGGGGATATCGGTAATGCTAATGATGAGGATGATGATAATGAGTAAGGTTTTAGCCCTTCCATTCATGACTAGTTAGAGCAAAACGGGCGTATAATTTAATCTTGTGTCGCGTCGATTGAAACAAATTTGTGGTCGTATGATATTACAACACGTTCAGAGCCTCAGCGGAACCCGAACTGCATTAGCATACTGTACCTTTACTAATACGCCATCCACCACCACCACTACCACCAACACCAACACCGTATAAGCAACACAACAAGTTACCTTTTTTTCCAGCGCTCGTAACACCTGGCGAGGGCTTCTTTGTTGCTCGCCCGATCGTTGCCGGATGACGTGGAGCGTGTGGGCCAGGAGAGGGACGAGAATGAAGATGAAAATACGCTTCCATCCATTCTCTTATTCGTTTTTCCTTTGTTTTTCCTCCTTCCTCCATCCCTTGAGTGATGTGTACGGGGGTTAATGGGGTTAATGGGTGTTTACGAGCCACATGCATGAAGAGAGAAGGAATAGAGATTGGAGAGGAGTGGTAAAGTGTGTCCAGCTCTGCGCATGTCCTCTCGGCTTTACGGTCTCATGAAGGTTTTATTGTTTCGTTTTATTATTTATGGTCCAAGTGGAATGCGCAAGTACGAGTATGAATTATTGTATGTTCCTTGAAACGCTAGACTGCAGTGTGTGCGTGTGTGTGTGTGTGTGTGTGTGTGTGTGTGTGTGTGTGTGTGTGTGTGTGTGTGTGTGTGTGTGTGTGTGTGTGTGTGTGTGTGTGTGTGTGTGTGTGTTATTCTTGTGGCACACACACACACACACACACACACACACACACACACACACACACACATACACACATCGACAAACAAACACATAACAAACAAACACACAAACAAAATCAACCCACCGCGCAGACAGGCAGTATCAGAAGTTATTTTTCCTAATTGGCCATCTATCCCCCTGTGAACCTCCTCCAACCCGCGCCGCCGCCAAGGAAAAGAACCGGAGAGAGGGATGAAAAAAAAGCGGATAGAAACATGGAACGGAACCCGCCTGGAGGACCCAAAAACCTGCTCTCCGCTGCGTACAGAGTCCCGTGGGTGCTGGTACAGGCTTGGGGGGAGGGGGGAGGGGAGGGAGTGGAGAGCTTGGGTGAGGGCATGAGGGAGGGGGAGCGTTTGGAGGTAGCTTGTAAGGGTAGGGGAAGAGGGAAGTTGAAGGGGTTATGTTGGGGATGGGAGGACGTATGGGGAGGTCTTGCGGTGGAGGGAGTGTGTGGGTATAAGCTGCAGGGGTCAGAGTTGAGGATGGGAGGACGCACGGGTAGATCTTGGGTGGAGGGAGCGTGTGGGTAGGATGCAGGGAGGAGGGGAAGGAGCGGTGACGGGAAAGAGGGTAGTGTGGTGGGGTGGAGGGGGCATTGGAGGTAGCATGCAGTGGTAGGGGAAGGAGGAGAGTTGAAGGGGGTGGCTTGAGGGTAGGAGGACGGACGGAGAGGTCTTGTGGTGGAGGGAGTGTGAGGTCGGGGAAGGAGCTGGGGCGGGAAGGGGGTAGCGTGGTGGGATGGAGGGGGCGTGGGGGTGGCGAGCTGAGTTATGGCTGCAGCTAACAGCCGGACATGACTCTTTTCCCCGCGCTTTGGTATCACTGCTCGCCAGCACGCCACAGAGACTGCCGCGGCGACCCCCAGTCTCTTGTCCTGTTCCCCTGCTCGGTCACAGGCTACCCCAACCAGTGCTCGCCTCTCATCCCTGTCCTGACCCCCCAGCGACCCCTCTAGGTGCACATCACTCACCTTTTTGTCTCCTCATTGCTGCACCTGTCTTTCTCATATCTGAAGTTCAGTGCCTCCAGTCCCTCTTTTGCGTTCTTTCTCCCTCTCTCACTTTCAACGCTCACTGGCCCTCACTCCCTGTCTTTTCATTTTTCTTTTCATCTTACCATTTCTGAAGCTTACAGACCCCAGCTCACCCTCAGTCTGCACTCATACTGTTCCCTTAATCCGCTCACCAACGCTCACCTCTCCCACTCGCCCTTGTCCTCCTCAAACGCAGCTTCCATTTTGTGCTCCTCCTTCTTTTCATATCTTTTCGAAGTGAGCCTCACACGTACACCCAAGTATTTTCTTCAACGCATTTTTTCTGACATCCCTTACATCCTCTCCTTCCCTCCCCACGCCTCTCCCTGATATTTTCCCCTCCGCGTGTAAAAGGCGTCAGATGCGTTGAGTCCACCCAGAATATTAGTTTTATTTAACCTATTTACCTTTGTGCAGTCTGCATTTGTCATTGTTTAGCACAGCCGCTGTTCCGAAATTAAAGCGGCGAACGGTGGACCGTGAATTTATTGTCCTGCCGTACGCTCGTCCATCCATCCGTCCGTGTCCGTGTGCTCGTTTGTGTGCGGACGGACGGGTGGGGGAACCTTTCAGCAGGGGGAGGATGGGGTCAACACCGCCGTCTGCGTCGCGTCGGAGGGCTCACCACTCCACCTTTAATGTGGACAGGGCCAAAAACACAAAGATGCAGGGGTCGGAATCTCTGCAATATTGCTCCAGACAGCGGCCATCTGTTGCTACATGACATTATGCCATTAAACTCCACTCTAGGCATTGGAGACCGGCGCTCTTGGGTCCAAAATCACCTGCCTCCTCGACCCCCGCGACGCCGTGCACCACTCTGAGCCTCACGTGGCCCTGATGTAGCGGCCAAGTTGACCTGCGCCCCCCGCTTATACATGAGGAGTCAGTCCGGGAAAAATGGTGCCGCGGAACATGTGTATTTCATCCATATGACCAAAAATTGCCCTCAAATGTTTGCTGCCGCTGTACCGAAAGTAGTGCCCCCTGGTGTTCTCTTTTCCTGCCTTTCCTCTTTCCTCTCCTCTCCTCTCTTCTTACCTCTCGCTTCCCGCTATTCTCTGCTACCTTCACTTATAGTTTATCGTGTACCATGCTAGTGGGTTTTTCTATCCTATACTTCTTACTCTTCTCTGCCATCGTTTTCCTTCTCATCTACCTTTTTCTAGTTCCTTTCTTTTTCCTTGTATCTTTCGTCTCCTCCATCCTCCTTCTTCCTTCTCGCCTCAAGATACTATACTTGATACCTTACTCTTTCCTCTTCTCTTTTGTCTATAATATCATCGTCTTCCTTCTCCCCTCGTGGATTTTTATGTTATTTTATTTTTCCCTGTATCTTTCGTCTCCTCTATCCCCTTCATATTCCTCGCCTCAGCTTTTATCTGGTACCTTCCTCTTTCCTCTACTCTTTCGCCTCCTCTACCATCCTCTTCCTTCTCCCCTCCCGTCTTTCTCTGCTTACTTGAACCCTTCGCCTCCTCTATCCTCTCTCTTTCTTCTCGCCTCAAGTTTTTGTCAGGTACCTTCCTCTTTCCTCTACTCTTTTATCTTCTATTCTCTCGTCTTCCTTCTCCCCTCCTGTCTTTCTCCGGTACCTTCCTTTTTCCTCCTCCTGTCTCTCCTTAAGCCATCTCCCGCCTTATCCTGCCACTCAGTCTTCCTGCCTTTGCTTGTTTCTGCTTTGTTGCCTCCGCCTGTCTCTTTCATCTTCCTCAACCGTGTTTGTCTCTCTCTCTATATCTCTCTCTCTCTCTTTATCTCTCTCTCTCTCTCTCTCTCTCTCTCTCTCTCTCTCTCTCTCTCTCTCTCTCTCTCTCTCTCTCTCTCTCGAACCAATTTCAGCACCCCCTTCTCATTCCTTGACCCTCCTTCCTCCCCTCGCCAAGCTTCCTCGTACACAGATGTTGCCACAGAGTTTTATAAAGAAAAATACGGGCCGGGTTGACAGGTGTGCGGCCAGGAAAGTGAGGACCCTCCCACCCTCCTTAGGACAAAAAAAAATAATGGTAAGAAATAAGAAGGAAAAATGTACATGGGAGGCGTCTGATATTAAATTTTGTAATTCGACGTGATCTTAAAGTTAGGAAGAGAGAGAGAGAGAGAGAGAGAGAGAGAGAGAGAGAGAGAGAGAGAGAGAGAGAGAGAGAGAGAGAGAGAGAGAGAGAGAGAGAGAGAGAGAGAGAGAGAGAGAGAGAGAGAGAGAGAGAGAGAGATTTTCTACTTTTTTTTGTGTGTGTGTGTGTGTGTGTTCCAGGCATACAGATATATAAGGAAATATGTTAACTGATATTACCCAAACTTTGGCGGAGTGAAAATAAGCGAACGACGAAAAAAAAAAATCGCAAAACTACATAAATTTCTCCCTTAATTGGAAAGATCTTTATGTGACTCCTTCTTCCCCTCTTTTCTTCCCTTCTCTTTCTTATTTATATCGCCTTTTTTTTCTTCCAGTGTCCAAAGTAACTCTCTCTCTCTCTCTCTCTCTCTCTCTCTCTCCCTTTTTTCTGGGCTCCACGTTCCATATCCTGCATCCCAACAATGGAGGAAAAAACCTTAACTCTCCCACTTATTTTGCCAACCCAGACCCGCACCGCAGCATTTGAATTAGGACTGTGTGTGTGTGTGTGTGTGTGTGTGTGTGTGTGTGTGTGTGTGTGTGTGTGTGTGTGTGTGTGTGTGTGTGTGTGTGTGTGTGTATATAAGTTTATCAGACGTCGTGTTTGGTGTTGTTAACTAATCTTATTCCGTGTTTTTTTGTGTGTGTTATTTCAGATTATTCTCATATGCTTTACAGTAAGTAGTGGTGCTTCTGTTTTTTTTTTTTTTTTTCATCGAGCTCAGATAGCCATGCATCGTTAGGGTTTGTTGTTACCATAATGCCTGTTGGGGGCGAGGCTTACTATTACTATTTCCACTTGCTTTTCTTATTGTACTAGGCCATAAAAATATTCAGTAATCCTCACTTGATGTCTTTTCTTCGGGCCTCTTCTCCTCGCCCCTCAGCTCACCCTCCTTGCCATCACTGTCGCTCCCTCTAACTCTGCGTCAGACTCTACATACATATTCGTTTATGAACACCACAATTTACATCAGCAGCCTTTAAGTCCATTTTATGATTTATTGGGTGTAATTCTTTCTGGTATCCTACACACTCTCCCTCCCTCTCTTGCTATCCTTTCTCCCTCGCTCCAATATTGCCGCTTCCTTCATGCAACGGCTCCGCTATAGTCCATCGCTGTATCATGTTTTAGTTGTCCTCCTCTCCGTCTCAAGCTGTCTTTCCATTTCCTTTCCATTTAAAGATATTTTCACTGTCCTTCCAGGCCTTAACCCTTCCTTCCTCCTCCCCTCTTGATAGACCTCCTGTTTCCTTTTTCTACAACAGTCGCAATTCTTTCTCTATTTTTTTCTCCCTTTTATCGCCTTTTTGCCGTTCCTCCTCTCCTTCCCCCTTTATGAACCTCGGCTGCAAACGCGTCTACGAGGACTCATAGATATTTGGCACTGATAGGGCGGCGCCGCGTGAGGCGAGGTGTTGACTCTGTTAATTATTTTTGCATAAATCTGCTACCCCCCATAGGAAATATCCCCGGTCTAAGGTTTACCGAGGGGGCTTAAGGAAATATAGGAATTTTATGCTCCGCCTATACTGGTTGATTAAAAATATCGGCAGATATCGACTGGCTGTTGATAGTGGGAGCAAGGTCCGCGCCGGCGCGTCTCCGGCGACTCCTCGGGTCGAAACACCAGCCATGCTTCACGGTGATGAGTGTTATTATCAGGAAAATCATTCTTAAGTCCTTGATTTTTTTTTTTAAGTGTTGTATTATATCTGAGATTCTCCGGCATCACACAGTACCCTTTCACAGCCTTCCTAATGATCTCTCCGAGTTCTGAAGTTTCTGTTTTTTACAGCAGGCAGGTTTTTTTCTAATCGATATTTGTTGTGTTTCGTTTTCATAGATTGCAACTAGGCCAGAGGCATGTTACTTGAATTGGTGTTATTTTTGTATGTACACCGTAGTGAGAAATACAACAGCACTTGGAGGCTAGATTATTCGGTTTCTTGAAGTGCTGAAGGGAGCGGCACAGGCAAGAACCATAGGAAAACAAAACCATGAGAAATATTTGCTTTGTAAAGTAAACCAAGAAAGTGTATAATTACTATTATAGTTTGAAAGCAAAACTATAAGGATACATAATCATGAAAGAAATGGTTGATATAAATCCCATAAGGAACGACACAAAGCAGAAAGTAACAGAATTTGGTACATACTATGTCCACACAAAAAATAAATGAAAAAAAAAAATCCGAAAAAAAGCCAATTTCAGAAAAATGCAGGTAATATTTTATGATGCAAGTGTGTGTGTGTGTGTGTGTGTGTGTGTGTGTGTGTGTGTGTGTGTGTGTGTGTGTGTGTGTGTGTGTATGTGTACGCGCGCAAGACAGGGCACCAGCATCCCTTCCTCTTTCCCTGCCTCAGTATTTTCGTACGGATGAGAATCTCTCCCTCACAACATCGGTCTTGGAAGGGGGAACGGATCCTTTACTTCCCCTTCCTCGCCGTCCCTTCCCTAAACATCCATTATTCATTCTTCCATCCCTCCACTTGGAAATCCGTTTCTACACCTATTTCTCCATCTTCACATCCATCCCTTCTCCGTTTCCTTGCCTTCGTACTCTCCTCTCATAGTCTCCCTTCCCTCTAGTACACCCTCCCTCTTTCTCTATTGTACGTTCCCCTTATAGGTTGCCCGTTTCTGCGCCAATTTCTTCATCTTTACATCCATCTCTTCACCGCTTTCTCTCCGCCACACACTTCTCGTATAGTCTCTCTTTCCTCTAATACACCTTCCTTCCTTCTCCCTTATACTCCTGTTTTAGGTTGCCCATGTAAACACCTATTTCTCCATTTTCACATCCAGCCCTTGATCCGTTTTCTTTCCACCGTGCGCTTCTTATAGTCCTTCCTTCCTCTAGCACACTTTCCTTTCTTCTCCCCTACACGTTGCCCATCCAGGTACAGTCTCGTCTAGCTCCCTCATGTTCCCTGGCCGCCTTGATCAGTTCACCGCCGCCTCACCGCCCATATAACAGCCCCGTTTTAGTATCGCTTCCACACGGTATATATACACTCCTCGCCTCTTCTCTATATAGGTACCCTCCTTTTCTCCCTCTCGTCTTTCTCTTCTTTGTGCCTTTGTACCCCTTTCCTCTTGCTATCCTTTGCATCCTCGCCTCTTCCTCTCTTCTTTTTCGTTCCCCTTTTTCTCTTCCTCTTCACCTGTCTTTTAAAGCTTCTCCTCACTTACCTTTCGTCGCTTCCACTCCTCTCTTCTCCCTCGCTTTCTTCTCATTTTTTCTCATTTTTTCCTTCTTTATCTTCCCCCTTTCCCTTACTTGCCTTTCATCTCATCTCCCTCTACTCGCAATCTCATCCCCATTCTTCTCCTCCCTTCTTTCTCCCTTTTTTATCTGCCCCTTCTCATTTCCATTCTTTCTTCTCTTTCTTTCCTTTTTATTTTATCCCTCTCTGGTCTTCTTCTTCTTCTTCGCCTGTCTCTCCATACCTTCCTGCACCCACCCAACCTCCTCTCCTTATCTTGTCTTTTTTCGCGTCTCCACACATCCTTTTCTCTCTATTTCTTTCTTATTTTGCCTCTCTCTCTCTCCACATCTTTCCGCTTCCTCAACCCCCCGTCCCCCCCTCTTTAGCTTCCCTCTTTCTTCTCATCTCCATTCTTCTTTTTCTTTCTCTTTCCTTATTTCGTCACTGGTCTTCTCTTTCTTCGCCTCTCTCCCCACATCTTCCCTCACCTTTTCTTCTCTCTCCGTTTCCTTCTTATTTTATCACTCTCTGGTCCTCTCCTTCTTTGCCTCTCTCTCTTTTCACCTACCCTCCACCCACTCCACCCTCGCCTCCTCGTCGCCTCCGCCTCGCCCACACAGCCTCCGCGTCACGAGTATGGGTTTTCCCGCCTGTCTGGTTATTTACACCGGAGACGTAGAGTGTTTGCCGCCGCTGTGCCTCACGGAATCGGCTCTTTCTATACCTTCTTTTTTCATACTTCAGGTTATACAGCTAATGGATTACCTCCGTTCATACACTTATGCAAATTGTATCGGCGGGTAAATATAAGTGATTCAATACTAATACCTTCGTTAAGTGTAGGAGGGATACAGGCTTACTTCGAAGGGGCTCACCACCGCCGCCACCACCACCACCACCATCACCACCACCACCACCACCACCACCACCACCACCATCTTCCCGCCCTCCCCCACGTTACCACACACTCATTTTCGTAGGAAGTTGATCGAATGTGTGTATTTATTCAGGAACACAGAAGCGAGCGCGCGTACATGGTTTAGTGCCGCTGGAGGATGTATGCATAATAAACTCACCTGAATTATTACTGACTAGATGTATAAGGGAGAGTAGCAACAGTGGCGGGGGGCGGTGAGCGGGGAAAGGGGGAGGGGGCTGGGAGGCAGGCAGGGGTTGGAGTACTGTGTGTGTGTGTGTGTGTTTGGGAGAGAGAGAGAGAGAGAGAGAGAGAGAGAGAGAGAGAGAGAGAGAGAGAGAGAGAGAGAGAGAGAGAGAGAGAGAGAGAGAGAGAGACAGAGAGAGAGAGAGAGAGAGAGAGAGAGAGAGTGAAAGCTCAACAAACACACTAAATAACTAAGTGATGGACGAAGAGTCATGCTAATAAACAAGCACATGAAAGGAAAGTCGTTTTTTTTTATTATGACTGATGAGAATTAATTTTACTATTACCAAAAGATAATTAAAAAAAAAAGTAATTCAGTAACTATTTCAACGTATTTGTATGAATTAATTTTAACGCTTTACCTGCAGCAACGTTTGTCATATAGTGTGAGAGATATAATTATTATGCAGCTGAAGTGACTGTTACAGGTGTATGTGCTTCAGTAATGCCACGGGAAATTTTATCATCTTTTCCAGGAGTTTTTATTTTACTATTTACTCAGTTCTCCCAAAACATTACACGTGCAATATCATCATGGAACAACCCGCGGAGTCTCTTAACTGCGGAGACTAAAAATGTCTTCAAATCAGATTCTTCCTAGGGTGATCACCTTAAGATTTATTTGTCTGAAAAATATGTTGCCTTCTAACTAATTTCCTATTTGTAGATCACTAAACACACACCCACACCCACCCACCCAAACACACACACACACACACACACACACACACACACACACACACACACACACATACACACACACACACACACACACACACTACCTCGTCTCCTATTCACTTCTTCAGCAAATCCGTCCCCACCAACCACCCCGGGCACAAGTTCATCCTTATAAAACACTCCTTCACCTGAGCTACCTTTTATAATTAATTAACGCGCCATGTCACCTGCAGCATACCTTTTCCTTTCAACCGTACTATTTAAAAGGAAGTCCTGGGTTCAAGGGTTAGTGCGAAGGAGGTGATTACCGAGACCACGTGGATTTTTTTTTTTTTTACAGCAAAGGCTTAAAAAAAAAGAAAACAATAATGAAAAAAATCCCGTAGCGTATATCCCCCACTTAACCTTTTACCTGCGCGTTGGCGGTGTAGCCGTTTATACTCCAGGCCAAGCTTCCCTCCACCGGTGTTTGGGTGTGTGAGGGTGAGCTGTCGTCCTGTCATGTAGCTCCTTCGTCAGCACCGCCGGCAGCCTCCAGTCCTGGCGCTCGGCAAACAAACTTCCCGACGCACAAATAATCATACTTACGTCAGACAGCAGCAGCAGGGGTGGGGGGAGAGAGAGAGAGAGAGAGAGAGAGAGAGAGAGAGAGAGAGAGAGAGAGAGAGAGAGAGAGAGAGAGAGAGAGAGAGAGAGAGAGAGAGAGAGAGAGAGAGAGAGAGAGAGAGAGAGAGAGAGAGAGAGAGAGAGAGAGAGAATGTGTGTGGAGGGGGGGGGGGGGTGAATGTGGGGTGTGTGCGTGGGTGTGAGAATGGGTGTGTTTGATGCTGTGTGTACGTGTATGTTTTATTTCTTGCTTAGTCTTTTATTTTGTGTCTTCTTCCGCTCTTCAGTATCAGTCTAAGGGTTGTAGAAATCAAAAACATGATCAATCATTTTAACTTTTTTTATTACAATGTAATCACTTTACCACAGCTTTTCATTGGTTGTAAACATTTTACACTGCGTATCTTGTCTCAAAAAAGTTTCAGTAACAAACATCTAATCAAGCTTTATTTATTCATTTTTTATCATTTTGCAAGTCTTTGGGAACAATGCTTGGCTTGAGTCAACGTAGGGCTGACGGGGGGGGCGTCTCCTCTGGTGCCTGGGGAGCCCCGCCCCCCACACACTCCCCGCAGCGTCCGTAGTGTACATTTATTTTTTTTCCGATAATGGAGACTGATTTCCTTCACATATTTTATTCCTATGGGATTCAACACTAAAGTTCAACACTTGGAGCTTATACAATCCGGTTCGGCTAGAAGCAATTTTTTCCTCTTGGTATGTAAGTTTCATATACAAATGTAAAATATATATGTATGATACAGCACTAAAGCATTTCAAAAAAGTATGTTCCTCTATTTTTATATATATTTTTGTTATGCAGTCCCTAAAAAGTGTGTGAATATATTTTGATTCCTGTGGGGCGCCGCGGGGGCCGGGGCGAGGCGGGTAGCGGGGGCCTCGCGCGACCCGACCCCTTGGCGGCGTCTGGGTCATCGTCGTCATTATCAGGAAACACACGGTTTTCTCAATGTGAAGGTTAGTGAGGCCAGATAAATGAAGGAAAAAAAATGATCTGACCTAAAGTTTCTAATTCTAAAGTTTTCTACAACAGAATTTTTTTGTTCTAAGGGAGAGAGGTGATTGTTGCGTTTGCTTGTGTTGACTAAGGCCGATGGGAACTCTATATCCATCATATAGTCGTATATAGCTTATGTTAACAGATACATACGAGTATATAGTGAGTTACATCTTGAGGTTGTTTTGAAAGATACATACATAATCACCCAACTCACGGTTTCTCTCACACTAAAAGGATTCTTAACAATCTCTAAACATCACAGAACTGTCAAAACTCCATTGTTTCATCTTCATTCTACTGTTGAGGCCGCGACAGGGGGCGGCGGCGGCGTGTCCCCCGGGCGCCGAGCTCCTGCCTTACTGAACACACATGTCGAGCTCTTCAATAGTTCACCGAGGAGCAGGACCGCCCGCCAGGCCCGTGCGTGAGACAAGGATCCGCCATGGATTATGAACTCGGGACACGGTCTTTCTCTAGTTAGTGTCGTGTCGGGATTCTTAACCTTACAGACAAACTTACGTGATATGCAAAGAGGAAGCACAAATTCGTAATGTCGTTAGAATTTAGAGGGACAATTTTGATAATGCATAAATAATTTTCATCCTGACTCCCCCCTTCCTTGGATTCTGATGAGGAAATTGGCCGCTGACACCTTTAGTTTGGCTTGGAGCTCGGACACCTGGCGGGACCCGGGAACACCTGTATCCCGCGCTGCCGCCGGGCCAGACTAGCCAATGTAAACAGTACCTCCGCTGAGGGAAGGAGTGGCGCAGTGCCTCGCGGCGCGGCCTTCCCTCAGGCTGACGTCGGTAAAATTGCTCACTGAAGCATTGTACCCATTTGTAAAATAAGTAAAGGCAAGCTGTCGCAATTTATCGCTCTTCGATGTAGCATCCCAAATAAACTAATAATAAAATCAAGGCAAACAAAACAGAATACACAATTCTAGAGGACTACGCCTACTACCTTATACTTCTATAGAACACTACCTAAGAGAATCTAATTATAAACGCTTCTTTAGAATTCATTTTAAATACAAACATAAATTCCTTTCTATTTTCTTTAGTAGAAAAGGTAATAAAAGTAGAAGAAATGTATTTACATATAGAACTGGAAAGGGCGCAGGTGGATCCCAACTGCCGAGGTGATGGCATGGCACTTTTAACATAAATACCGACTACGTATTTGCACACTCACGAGTAGAACAATGACAGCAATGTTACAAAATCAGTGAAAGAAAACACCAATCGTTATCAAACTGAGTCGGGTGTTACTGCTCTGCAATAAAATACCGCAAAAGAAAACAACCCCAAACAGTTGTAGTTTGTGTGTTCCTTGATTACATTTTACGATATGGTAACCCGCTGCATTTGAAGTTATCGCCTCAGGATAAAATCTCTGCCTCACGGAAGCTGGGATGCACGAGGCAAAGGAGTCAAGATGTAAGACGTGCAGAGAGGGGGAGAGGAGGGGGGAGCAGGCGACCCTCAGCACCCAGGAGGTTCACGAGGTGGAGAAGAAGCCAATAAACCCCGCTTTCTTCCCCTTATTTGGGAGAGGGTGGAGGGGCGAAGGGAGGCACCCACTGCCCCTCCGTGCCCGGCAAGATGAAGATGGTAATGGAGAGAGAGAGAGAGAGAGAGAGAGAGAGAGAGAGAGAGAGAGTGGAGGGCAGGGAGGGGTGTGTGCTGGCTCCCTCAGCTCCCTCTTTGTGGTAGCATGTACAAGTCTCATCTACGATTTGAGCAATTGTCGTTCGCTTATATCAATAACAGGCTGTGACAGGGTTTCTAATGAGGAGTCTAATAGTAATAGAAATACCTAGAATTTTCTCAATTCTTGATGCTTGTTTAGAGTTGTAGCCTCATTGACTTTATCTTTTTTTGTGTGTGTACATTTATGTGTTTTCACAGTAGAGAGGAGGGAGGAGAGGGTGTTGCACATAACCTTGAACAAAGCGACTTTGACCCAAGGTGCTGTGATGTCTCCTGCCTCACGTGGGCTGTGGGACCCTGCTTCGCTAGGCAGCTCAGCCTTGACGCGTGGGAGGCGGGGCGAGGGAAAAATAGCAATGAAGAGGAGAAAGGGCTGTTAGCTTTTTTGGAGATGAAGGAAAAACTTGTCGAGGAGAGCTTCAGTAGAAAGTAGATACATAGCTTCAGCGAATCGAAGGGAAATGTGAAGGAGCGGTGGTGGGAGAACAAGTCAAGGCGAAGCTGCCCGATGCAACTGCTCTACGATGGTTCACTTAGTGGGTCTGTGAAACAATTTAAAAGATAGATCGATACATAGATAGATAGATTGATAGATAGATAGACAGATTGATCAAGAGAGAGAGAGAGAGAGAGAGAGAGAGAGAGAGAGAGAGAGAGATATAACTGAGGGGGGTTGGAAGATAGAACTTGTATATGCTATGTGGTGTGTTGTTAAAGCTTAAGCTACCCCTGAAGACGTGGGGTTAATCTTTTACATTCAATAAAATGCTACGAACCTATGATCTAAATTCTGGCTCTGAGGGGAAAGAAAGTGACAACCCGCAGCCACACAAGCACTGAGCGCGAGGTCCAATGTTTGACTTGAAGCGTATTTTACTTCGTTACTTTCACTTGGCGTTTTGTTGCATCATCGCCGTAGATTGCTTAGGTTTTTATACTTTTACTGCTTGCTTCTGACCGTGGGGTGACACTTTGTTGCCCTTAGCTCCAGGGATTTACCTTACGTCACAGCGCAAATAACTTTTTCCGTTAATCCTAAGACAGTGGTTGCGTCCACGGCGAGCAGACTGTTCAGAGACGAGGCTCGGGAACCGCAGCCACTTGACAAACACAAGTCTGAGGTTCACACTCGGGTCGCAGTTTTGCTCAAGCTCCAAGCAAGGGAGGAATTCCTGTTACTGACGAGCCTTTTTTTTTTCACCTGGTCCGTGAAGTGAGCCAGCAGACAGCAATGTAAGCGAATGTTTGCTGGCCCTCCAAAAAAGAAACAAAGTCAGAATAGGTAATAAACGGTGATCCGAGTTTTTGAGCGCGTGTGAACAATCTGCCGGCCGGAGATGACTGCCCCCAGTGAACAGAATGGCAAGTAATGTAATGTGTTGGTAAGAATGATGGAACTTTGCCCTTGCGTTTTTGTCAGTTTAGGTCCTATGGTACATACTTCGTAGGTCTTCACCAGCCATGTAATGATTGCTCTTGGATACGGTTTTTTCGCCCTTGGTTTCAATTTCGTTTTCCAGTAAAATTATGATAAGCCTAGGTTCATTTCCTTAAGAATTCTTATTTTATTCCAAGTGTCAAAAAGACATTAAAATAAATATGTACATTTATATTTTATCCTAATTACTGATATCATGGGTCTAATCATATCCCTTCTCAAAATATTTTTTGTCGGCCAAAGCGGAA
The DNA here is from genome assembly GCF_024679095.1 of Eriocheir sinensis. Taxonomy (NCBI): domain Eukaryota; kingdom Metazoa; phylum Arthropoda; class Malacostraca; order Decapoda; family Varunidae; genus Eriocheir; species Eriocheir sinensis. The sequence continues at coordinate 20,005,658 of NC_066523.1, read as the reverse complement.
AGATAATTACAATTTCTGTAAAGGATTTCGTCTTACCTCTATATATATTACAGTATAAAACCGTCCCTCCACTCTCGTCAGTAATCAGCGCTAAGCCGCGGGGAGCACGAGCCGGGGCTGCGTGCTGCCGCCCGCCCCGGCGCCCCCGCGGTGTACACACATACATAGATACATTTATATACAGTTTTACTTTCCAGTCTCCACGAACATGAAGATGACCTCCGACGTGCTGGACTGCCAGTGAATCGGTAAACTGCCTTCATTTGACGTTATTTTCCCTCCCGGAGTAGAGTCGTGGTGTAATGAAGCGTTTTTTTTTCTGTTTGACCGACTGGTTTTCATGTGTATACGTTGTTTGCATTGTTTTCTTATTTCGTTCGTATTTTATTTGCTTTAATTATTATTTCCTAGCGCGGAGTTACTGAGGTATGAGACAGGCTTTAGCACCATATGAGAACTGGGTAACTCTGTTGAGTAAGGGAGGGGTCGGGGCGTGTCCAGAATCGCCTTGCAGCTTCTGCTGCTGCTGTGCTGCCGCTGTGCTGCTGGCGGGCTTAACAACACTCCCGCTCGACCGCCGGGGCTAGAGAAGACGTGAAATTAAAAACGATACAAAAATAACTGTCGAAATGCGTGCTTGATCAGTGTATATATTACTTTATAGTGATATATAATTTATTCATTTTTTATTTTTACGTCATTATCGTAAAAATTCTGAATATCAGGAAAAGTCATTGTACGTTTTTTTTAGCTACTGTCTTTATTAGGCTAAATATCAAATAAGTATTTTAATAGTTACGAATCACATGCTATTATATCGTTTGTTACTAGCGAGTGAACAAATGAGCGTAAGACTCAAAAGGGAAAAATATTGAATTTGAAATATAAAAAGGACACTTTGGGCAGGGCACGAGGACAGGGTTATGGAATGGTTGCTGAGAGTTGTAGACTTGAGCGCCGGCGTGCGTGTGACGATGCTTGCTGCTGGGTGTGGTGGTGGTGGTGGTGGGTCCTGTACCGTGTGGGGCTGTTGGCTCTGGCACGGGGTGGCTGTTGGTTGTGTGTGCATGTGTTTGTGTCCTGCTGTTTTGTTACTTGTATCTGCTCAGAGTTAATTTTTTCAATGTTTTCATTTCTTAACCAGAGTCTCATTTTCTCTTTTTTTTTTTTTTTTCGTTTTAACAAATAGCTTCACTAAAACCTCGATATTTGCAGCGCAAGAACTATTAGTCTCGCGGAGTGTTTGGACACTTGTGGCTCGTTTAGAAGATGCTTACAACTCGTTCGCTTTTTTGTTTTCTATGTTAGGTTTGCCGAGTTTCTTGCTAAGTTGTATTCTGGTTGACGCGTGTGGCCAGTGACCTGTTTCCCTCTGGTGGATCTCTTTTTAATCACCTATGTTTTTCGACGAGTCCTGCGTCAGAGATGTTCAAGGCACGCAGCTCGCCTAGTCCAGCGTCAGTAGCTTGGAGGGAAGTGACTACTCGTCTTGTGCATCAGTCGACCCCAAAAACTCAAATCACTTTCTTTTAAGTGAATTTGCTTAACTGGAAGATTCTGTACATCAAAATGTTTGGTATGATGTTATACCTTGTGGGTTTTCTATTCAGAATGAATGCTATTGATTACCGGTAATGGGTGTTTTCCATTCGTTACTGTTTTATGCAAACTTTTGAGTTTAAGAGACACGAATTGTTATCGGCGCGAGAAGAGATGTGACAAGAGAGGGAGAGAGCTCTAAGGGACTTGTTTCCTGCACGTCAAAAAAATAATACGTTCCTTTGTCACTGTTACAAACAATATGGTTCTGAATGCATATCACCAGCGAGCTCTTGAGGACTGTGAATGATATCTAGAAAACAGTGTTGTGTGTATGAGTCCAGCCGGCGCCACACTAGTCAGTGATGCAGAGGGGGGCGTCACCTGGACGGGGCTGCAGGCAGGGAATGGGCAGGCGAGGGTAGGCGAGCGACCCCATGTAATCCCACCTGGGTCTTGCTGGGCGCGGCGCCTAGACACTGTTCCACTCCAAGGCCCAGCCAAGAGGTTCACAAGGAGCATTTGTCTCCTCGCCGCCTCGCTCCCCGACATCTGCCCCGCGGACATCCTCCTTGCATCGCTTATGCGAATTTAGTGTTTTATGTCGATTTGAATAATGACTGACTAAGTATATTTTTGATGTGACGGGCGGTAGACTCAGACAGTGAGGAGTTACCACAATCACACACTTGATATTTTCTTTGCCTCAAGTAGCATGGCAGTGGTACAGAATCCTTACATTAATGTTGTATGTACAGCGCTAGACACCAGTATTACAACAGTACACGGTATGCATCCTTACCGATACATCGAGACGTTTTGTACATTTCAAGATAAAATCTAGCATTTTTAAACTTAAATTGTGGTTACTTTCTGTCCTGAAATTCAAATATAAAAAGAGAAGACAACAATAGGACCATTTTCTTTTGTGGAAATTTATAGCTGTGTGGCCAAGGAATTGAAGAGACTTTCAGAGAATCATTGAAAGCCTGTCGTTACAAAGAAAATGATCACTGGTATGTTTGAAGGCAACCACTCACATACGTAAACGTTTAGTTATCTTTCTCCACTACACTACGCCACCACACTGACGGCGGCGGCCACCTTACCACCTACACTGTACACAAAATAACACGAGTTTCTGGGGACACACCTTGCCCATTTTCTCTACGATCAGTCAGTTTCTGCGCGTAATAAACCTTCCCTCCCTCTGCACCGTCTGGACATAATGACCACAGGACTCCTTCCTTCGTCGACAAAACTCCGGATTAACATTTTTTTTCATTCGTTCAAGACAGCCATTTTCAACTTCAATCTGGATTGCTCGGGCACCAGCAACCTTTCACGCTTACACTTCCTTAAGTCCAGAGTGCAGCTCCCCCAAATCCCATTTATCTTCCCTCACAGGTCACTCAGATACAGTAATGTCACGTTGGGGTCCCTGTTATTTCTAAGTCAGAAGGGGAGACAAACTCATTGCCAGCCAGGGGGCAATGTGGCGGCGCTTACGTCGGGGGAAGGTAAAAGACTGATGCTTCGTGTGCTGGTCTTGTGCTGGGGGGTCTCACATGACTGTTGGGTTAAGAGGTCAAGGTCAGGAGACTTTGGCCGACCTCACTGGTGCCTTTTCATGTGGAGTGCCAGGTGGTCGGAGCGGGAGAAGCAGCGCCCGCAGTGGTGGCACTTGAAGGGCTTGGCTCCCGTGTGTTTCCTAAAGTGGCGGGTGAGTTCGTCGGATCGGGCGAACCTCCACTCACAGCCTTCCCACGAACACCGGTACGGCTTCTCACCTGTGGAGGGAGAGGAAGGACTGTTAGAGGGAACCAGAAGCGAGGTGATGGGAATGAAGGAGAGGGGGGAAAAATAGGTCTCTCTGGAAGATGAGGAACATGTTATAAATGCTAGGTGGTGAGATGGTATAAGAATAAATAGTAGAAAATAACAGTACATGTAGAAATAAAGCTATGATTATTCATTATACCATTGGCTTACTTTAATATAGAGTACACTTTTTTGGATTTAACTAAACACGAGTCATACAATAAAGAAAGATGGAATAAATGAAAATCTGATCAACATAAGAAACCTGCAAATTGGTATCATACTGTACGCAAAGGGAAACATTTCCGTTGACAAAAACTATGACGTAAAATGGATAGACAGATCAATAAGGGATTTCCATATTCTTAATACAAACACTATAAGTTATGGCGTCGAGAGTTTCCCGCCTCTTACTTAATTAGACGGGAAAATTGCCTAATGTTGTGTGAAGCTTTTTTCTCTAATGATGAAAGCTTCGGAAGACACACAACAGAATTTTCCCCGCTCATATAAAACCTTTGCAACACCCACACACACCCACACACACACACACACACACACACACACACACATGCGGAGGCGAAGATTTGCGTCTCCCCCCCCCATCCCACTCTCTCTCTCTCTCTCTCTCTCTCTCTCTCTCTCTCTCTCTCTCTCTCTCTCTCTCTCTCTCTCTCTCTCTCTCTCTCTCTCTCTCTCTCTCTCCAAAAAATAATTAGAAAAATGTCAACACACTTTTATGATAAAGTTTATTAAAGTTTGGTTGACCAGCACAAGTTATATGAGCCGGGGGGCGCTCAGGGGAAGTTTTACGTGAGAAAATGAACAGAGTTACGTGAGGCCCAGTTGTATTGTGTTGCCCTCCCTTCCCTGCCCTCGGCGCCGCCACCACCATCAACACGCCGCCGCCACTGCCACCATCACCACCATCACAATCGGTACCACATCAACACCACCGCCACCACCGTTGTAGGAACGCTCACCAGCATCAACATTGCTACCTCTTCTCCAACATCACCACCACTGGCACTACCATCATCACAAGGCTCACCAACATCACCATTGCTACCGCTACTATAACATCACCACCACCCGCACTAACATCATCATAACGCTCACTAACATCACCATTGCTACCGCTACTCCACCATCACCACCACCGGCACTACCATCACCATACCGCTCACTAACATCACCATTGCTAACGCTACTCCAGCACCAACACCACCATCACCATCATCATAATAACGCTTATCAACATCACCATTGCAGCCTCTTTCCCTTACACCACCATCACCATCATCATAATAACACTCATCAACATCACCAGAGGCGCCTCTTTCCCTTACACCATCATCACCATCATCACTATTACCGTCGCTCCTGCTTCCCCCTGCCACTACCATCACCACCACCATCATCATAGCGCTCACCATCACTGCCTTCCCTCACCACTGTAGCAATCCCTCTCTCTTTAGCATCCGCCGCTCCTCGCCATTTTTTTCTCTTTCTTTCCTCCATAATTAGTGATATTTTTCATTCATTAAAGTGTTGCAGATTTTATTAAATTTTTCACACATATTTTTTGGGTTAAAACTTTGTTTCTTGGGAAAATTATGAGTTGGTACGAAATGTTACTTATATAAATGTGTGTGTGTGTGTGTGTGTGTGTGTGTGTGTGTGTGTGTGTGTGTGTGTGTGCCAGTCGTTGCTGTATGTGTTTTTGTCTATTACCGTTATTACTACTAAATACTACATCAGCAATTACTTCTACCACTACTACTATTACCACTACTACTACTACTACAACTACTACTACTACTACAACAACAACAACGACAACAACACCAACACCAACAACTACTACTACTACTACTGCTACTACTACTACTACTACAACTACTACTACTACTACTACTACTACTACTACTACTACTACTCTAAATTTTACTACTACTACTACACCTGCTGGTAACCTTATCTGGCAATAGAACAGCAACAGTAAACAACCCTCGTAGACATAAAACACTATCAACACGTATTTTCATCTTTCCCTATTCACCACTTTCTGCTGTTCTTTCTTCATCACTGTTCACTACACCTCCTACTTCCCCCATCTTCCTTTGCTTACCCACCCCTCCTCTTCCACCTTCCGCCGCTCCGCCTCCTCTTCGTAAAACCAGAGATTCTCGCCATCCTCTGGTAATCAACTAAAAGAAACGAGATGACGGAGCTCACAAACCCGGCGCCTCAAAGGAAGACCAGGAAAAACCCGGAGAGAAAACTGCTCATTTCTAAACATAGGTGGTATTGGAGCCGCCCGTGGGAGGGGCTGAGAAGGCAAACGGTACCAGGAGGAGGAGGAGGAGGAGGAGGAGGAACTGAAAGAAAGGTGAGGAAGAGTAGAAATAGTTGGAAAGAAATGAAAAGAAAGAGAGAGAGAGAGAGAGAGAGAGAGAGAGAGAGAGAGAGAGAGAGAGAGAGAGAGAGAGAGAGAGAGAGAGAGAGAGAGAGAGAGAGAGAGAGAGAGAGAGAGAGAGAGAGAGAGAGAGAGAGAGAGAGAGAGAGAGAGAGAGAGAGAGAGAGAGAGAGAGAGAGACTGGTACTTTAATTAACCAGGGGAAGGAAGGAAAGAAATGAAAAGAAAGGGAAAGGAAAAACAAAGTGGACTCAAAAGAGAGGCGAGGGTGGACGGAAGGAACACAAGGAACACAGTGATAAAACAAGAAAAGGTTTGAAAGACCGAATAAGAAGGAACGGGAATCTGAAGGGACAGGAGGAGGAGGAGGAGGAGGAAGACGAGGAGGAGGAGGAGGAAGAGGGAAGAAGGAAGGACATGCCAGCCACGTCCACTGATCAAAGAGGAAGCTTCAGCCGCGGGGGAGACACGAGGCTTCTTCCCCCCTTCCCCCCTTTCTCCCCAGCTCCTCACCCTCCCCATCCATACCCTCTGATGCCCCCCACTCCTCCCCCCTCCCCCCACACACAACATCACACACACATGGTAGTCTGGTTTGGTCTGCGTCTTGCCTGCGAGCGTGACTGTCGTGTGTGTGTGTGTGTGTGTGTGTGTGTGTGTGTGTGTGTGTGTGTGTGTGTGTCCTCCCTTTCTCCCCATCCTCACTTGTCAGTTTCTCTTTCATCATCATCATATTTGCATACGTTTGTGTTGTTTTCCCCTAATGACGAGGATAAAGGCTTTTGTTGCTATTTATCATTGTTATATATGTGTGTTTGCTTAATGAGCTTTGGACATATTTGTTTAGAACGTCATACCATTATTTATCAATGAATATAAAAGAGTGTCCCATGACTCTGTCCTTCCTTCCTCCTGTCCATCTGCATCATAAACCAAAGATCGTTATTCTCAGCAAATTGTCAAACCCTTAAAAATATTACATTGCTGCTTATAATTTGAACTTACTGAGACGTTTTCCATCATATACCGTTAGTAGATTCCGATTCCCTATTATCATCTAAGCTGTATCACTGAACTCATTAGCACTCTTCTCGTTACATGTGTTTCTTCCCAACACATTAGCTTCACTCGCCCACCGCTCTTTACTGGACTCGGCTACCTGTCTTTTGCCACACGTACCATCAGGACTCTCCAGGTACACACACAGAGTCTACCACCACTACTTATCTTCTCCAGTCCCTAAATGCCAGATTCCCCAAAGCCTCCCCTGGTTATGTGGCATCCCTGGGCCTGTTTCGTACCCTCAAGGCTAATTTATGTTTGTCTCGTCGCACTGAGCTCCGGCAAATTCCAGCCAAATGAATTACTGATCTAAATTCGGCGACAGGTAGAGGCACGGCATTATTAGTCTCGACGGGCTAATGATTTAATATCGAGTCCGTGTTGTATTATGTAAAAGCTTTTTCCATTGGCAGTGAATCCGTCGTGACTAATTGTAAAGTAATGGTGTGTTTGTTCCGCTATTCAAATACGCGATTTGTTCTGATGTCGACGGAGGGCTGTGTGGAGGGATTTAGTTGCGTGTTTGTCTCGCAGACGGAGGATAAAACAACCACGGCGCAGTTCTCTTTTTCTACTGTTTCATGTATTTATTGTTCTGCCGTTTTTTGCCGTTTTGAGTATACGATTTCTTTCTCCTTTATTTTGACACCCCTCTTATTGTTCTGCCGTTTTTTGCCGTTTCGAGTATGATTCTCCTTTATTTTGTGACACCCCTCTTATTGTCCTGCTGTTTTTTTGCCGTTTTGAGTTTCTGCTTTCTTTGTCTTTTGCTCTGTTGCACCTCTTTGATCATGCAGCTTGTACCTATTTCTTAGTGTGTGTTGTGTTAAGCATTATTTTTATTCCACAACGTTAACGCTTTGATTTCTTTTTGTTGGATTGTCTGATTCCTTTTTGTTTGCCTCCGTTACTTTAAGATTATTCAAGGATCAATTGCATAAGGGCATAAGCTGCTGATCGATTTATGTTTATTAGATATGTAAAGGGAATTGCACATTATCTCTTTCTTTCAATGTTTATCTTTTTAGCATTCCTCGAGTACTTTGTTTTCCTCCTTCTCCCTTGCTCCTTTTTCTAAGCCGTGTACTCCCCCCCTTTCTTCACCCCCTCCTCCGCTGCTCTCCGCCCCCTTCACTTCCCGCCCATACCACCGCCATTATGTATTTCTCCTCACGCTCGTTCCTTTCTTCCAACCTTTTCTTCTTCGTATTTCTTTCCTCTTCTCCTTTTCTCTCTCTTTTCCACCCTTCTATTCACCGCCTCCAGCTTTTTTGTTTTCTATTTCTTTTCCTCCACCTTCACCCGTTTATTTCCGTGTCCTCTGTTTTCTCCTTTCCCTTTCTGATTTTTTTTTTCGAGACGTTCCCTTTCCATATGCCTTCCTTCATTCTTCTCTTACCAGGCCGCGTTTCATTCCTTAGTATTATATTTTCTCCCCGTCTTTGCAGGCTTTCGTATTCTCCTCTTTCCTCCTCCTTCTGCTGCTCCTTCTCCTCCTTCTGCTGCTCCTTCTCCTCCTCCTTCTCCTACTCCTTCTCTTCTCCTCCTCCTTTGCTTCCTCAGAGTTGGAGGCGTTGCACGAACATTCAAATTCTCTGTTTTTTCTCTCTATTTTTTATCAGCGGCGGCAAGGTCTCCAGGGAGTCGTGTCCTTCCGCCAGACGCAGCTAGGAAGGAGAGAGAGAGAGAGAGAGAGAGAGAGAGAGAGAGAGAGAGAGAGAGAGAGAGAGAGAGAGAGAGAGAGAGAGAGAGAGAGAGAGAATCTGACTTTTTATAATTCAAAACTATGATATTGTAGTTTGTTTTATTGTTTTCGAAATAGTGCACGCATTTATGTGTGTGTGTGTGTGTGTGTGTGTGTGTGTGTGTGTGTGTGTGTGTGTGTGTGTGTGTGTGTGTGTGTGTGTGTGTGTTTATATATATATATATATATATATATATATATATATATATATATATATATATATATATATATATATATATATATATATATATATTTTTTTTTATAATGATATTACTGTACAATTCTAAGACGCTGCCACAAATGTAATTCATTTTTATTATATATCAAGTTTTCTCTCGAGAAGGATTCGGTTGTTTGAAGTTCGGAACTGTTTTAAAAGCGGAACTTGTTTTTAACTTTTTGGCTGTTTGGTCTGAAATGTTTTCGTGGAGAATGTATCTTGGTCACGTCTCGTCCCTGTGAGTCGAACTGACGTGCTTCAAGACTTGCTTCGAGTCTCTCATTCGAGAGTAGGAGCATCGCACTGCGTCTCAAGGCCTTGCCTGTATGACGCCGCAAGGAGAGCGAACGCGGGAGGGAGGCAAGAGGGCGCTGATGATACGAACGCAGTCGTCGTGATGCTGTGACGCAGCACACTCACAACCCGTATCGATTTCAATCCATTAGAAGTATGATAGTGCAAAGAGGTTTTATAGTAGTATTTGCTCTTAGGTTTCCGTTGTCATAAGAATAGTTGCTTGAATTGCTCCATTAATATTTGATCTCCTTAATATTTCCTTTACGTTCCTTCGTCACTCGCGTCCTTAATCGGTCCCAGGAAGAAACCATTCGTCAAACAAAACTTGGCTGCGTCATCCTCTCTCTCATGATATTGAATCCGACTATTTCCATCAGCGGGGACTTGATGAATGGCTCACTCCGCCCCGACCCCGCCACGGCAGCCCTTCATCTCCGAGCCTTCGCATCTCCCATCCTCGCCTCTGCACCCTTTACCAAGCATTTTTCTTTTCCGTCTCTCCCGCACTCTTTATCCCCCGCCATTCGCTGCCCGCGCCACCCGCTCCGCCCATGGTTTCCGTAGCGCCCTTTGTGATGGCCGTGTATTGAGGGCGCTCAGGGACGGCTTAGCTTGTGGCGAGGTCAATCATGGCAGCAGATTGAAGAGGGTGCATATTTAGCCGTGCTCCTGACTCCACTTTGTACACACACACACACACACACACACACACACACACACACCGCACCACACTCACTCACTTTCCCTCAGCAATTTTGTTTCCTGAATTCGATTTTCACTCTATTCTTCCACCCCAACCATCCATCCCCCGGCCCATTCACACCCTACCATACACCCTTCCTGTCCCCACTTCTCTTCCCCTCCCCTTCCCTCTACCCAAGCCGCTGTATATCTTCCTCGATAACTTCCCCGTCACCCCCAATACAGTCACACCATCTTTCCTCACCTCAGCCACTCACTCCTTTTCTGCCTCCCTCTTTTCCTCTCCCTTTTCTGTCGCGGCGGCAAGGGAAAGGGAAAGCGAGTAGACGGGTTTCCTGGGTAAGTTTTCCGTAGCAAGTGTGTGCTCCAATGACTGCCTTCCCCTGGGGGTGACCCGGGGAGGGAGACAACACACAAGTTTACCCAGAGTTAGGACCTCTTACTGCCCAGGGAGGGGAGAGCGAGAGGCGCACCCACGGGAGACAGATAGATAGCGAGAAAGATAGATAGACAGAAGCGTGGAGGGGAAAGACAAAATTTTAATCGAAAGAGAACAAAATTTTTAAATCGCTGAAGGTATCCTGTTATCGTTGTAGTGTGTGTGTGTGTGTGTGTGTGTGTGTGTGTGTGTGTGTGTGTGTGTGTGTGTGTGTTTATGTTCGTCTGTGTAAAATAATGTTTGTATCAGCTTATCTATCCCGACATAAGGAAGAATATGGGTTGTAGTTCTGTGATGTTAGTTGGAGAATAATCTAAAAGAAATAAGAAGCACAATATTAAGTAAATGGAAACTGTACGAGTCTTTGAACGTAAAACATATATAATGATCGTAAAAGTTACTGGAAAGGTTAGGACAGAGAGTCATGCTATAAGAAAAAGATAAAGAATAACGAATTGGATCGTTAATAATAATATCTTTTTGTAGAGTTATTGCTGGAAAAAAAAACTGGACACAGACGGAACCCTAAAAAACAAAACAAAAAAACACTAATGTAAAACGCAGAAAAGAGCGAGCAAAGCCGGACATGAAAAAAAGGAGAATGGAATATGGAGGTAATACTGAATCACTACAATTCTAGAAAAAAAATATGTAGGGGTTTAAAAGGTCACATGGACAATACATTTAATTTAGCTTCCCGTGGTGTGTGTGGGGGGCAAGACAGTGCCGAGTGCAGGGTGTCGGCAAGGCTCATTTTCCCACACACCGCCGCCGAGTCACTGGTCCTAAGCGCCTCGAGCCCAAACTCTTGTATGTATTAATACCTCTTTGCACCTACACACTGCACCGAGTTTTTCTTCTGTATCCCCTTTGCCGCTCATTTTCTCTTCCTTTTTCCACTTATTTTCCTCCTGCTCTGCCTCTTTCTCTTCCTTAACCCCTCCTCTCTTTTTTCCTCGTTTCCTCCACTTCTTCTTGGGCGTGTGTAGGAGATGAGCAATATGGCTTCTCTCTTGAGCATGTAATTTATATCTTGCAGTATTTTTTTCTTATTTTTTTTTGTCCTGGAATCGGACTTTTACACTTCCTACAATAATATCTTTTCCTCTTCACTAGTCCAGGAATACGATTATTTTCCACATTGCTACTCTTCCCGCACACACACACACACACACACACACACCTATACATACACACACACATCTGCAAACTCTCACTCTCACTCTCGCTCTCTCTCTCTCCATACTTTTCACGGCCATAACACTAACGAGTTCCATCACAATACATACACGCATCTGCCTAAACGGAGTCACATAACAATAACTAATGGCGGCTCCGTGTTTTACCCTTTACGGCGGCAGTGAACGATATATATATATACACACACACACACACACACACACACACACACACACACACACACACACACACACACACACACGCACAGACACATTTAATACATTACCGTTTTCTATTTATTATGCATAGCGGCGGGGGCGACTTTTTTTTTATATAACCTCCGTGTGAGAAGGAGATCCCCAGGCGCCCAAGAAGCTCTGAACTCCTCGTGTGTTCCGCCCTGCACACAAGATTTGCTCAGCTAATTTTGTTTAAGAGCTGTTTTAGAGAAGAATTTTTCCCCGGTCTTAGCACTGCAGATATTGGAGGAGGAGGAGGAGGAGAAGGAGGAGGAGGATGAGGTGGTGGTGGAGAAGGAGAAGGATGATGAAAGTGAAGAGGAAGAAAAATATAAGAAAAGTATAAACAAAAGAAAAGAAAAAAGAAATGAAAGGGAAAAAATAAGAAAAAATATAATGAGGAGAGGAGGATGAGAAGTTAAAAGAAGGGATGGAAGTGAAGGAAGAAAAGGAGGAGGAGGAGGAGGAGGAGGAGGAGGAGGAGGAGGAGGAGGAGGAAGAAGAGGAGAGGAAAACGAGGAAGAGGAAGAGGATGAACAAAAGAAGAATAATGTGAACGAAAATATGAAGAAAAAGAAGAAAATAAAAGAAAAAGAGTCAAAAGAAGTTGATAAAAGAGACGGAAGTAAAGAAAGAAAAGAGGGCGACGAAATACGAAGAAGCAGAATGAGGAAGAGAAGGTAGAGGAGAACTAAGAGCTGAAGGATGAACAAAAGGAGGAAGAGGAGACGTGACGGAGAAAGGGATTGGCATGGATGGGACGGAGGCAGCAAGGCGTGATGTCACCTTCATTTAATCATCGCGGGGAGATTAGCATCGTTTTGGGATGAAGCTTTTAGTCACCTCCACACACTGCCAGCCGAAGCACCTCCTCCTCCTCCTCCTCTTCTTCTTCCTCGTCCTCCTTCATCCTCCTCCTCCTCTCCCTTCTCCTGCAGCTCCTCCTCCTGTTCTTCGACATGTCCCAACTTCTTCTCTTTCTTCTCCCCTCTTGTTCATTATCTCTCTCCTCCTCTTCTTTTCTCCTTTTCTTTCTCTCTCTCCTTTCTTCTTTATCTTCTCCTGCTTATATTATTTCTCATTTTCCTCCTTCTCATCTTCGTTTTTCTCTATTCTTATTCATTTGTTTCTTTTTCCTCTTCCTCTTTCTCTTTTTTTCTTTTTCTTCATCGTCTTCTTCTTCTTCTTCTTCTTCTTCTTCTTCTTTTTTTTTTTTTTTCTTTTCTTTTTCTTTTTCCTCCTCCTCCTTCGTCCTGTCATGTCCCGTATCGTAGAAGGTTAATTTCCCTGCTGCTATCTCCTCCTCCTCCTCCTCCTCCTTCTTGCTTCTCCTCTTCCCTTGTTTCTCATCCACCTATTAACTTTTTCCATCTGGCCCATTAATCACGCGGTATCCCTCTGCCTTTAAGTTAATTGGTCTTTGCTTCTCCTCAGACTAACTGGTTTCTCTTCCGTCTTCTCGTCTTCCCTCGCTCCTCTTTTTTTTTTTCTTTCATGTTAATTTTCTTTTTTTGTTATCTTTACTTTTTTTTTATTTTCTGATTTTTTTTTCTTTCGCTTTTTGGTTTTCCCTTTTTTTTCGTCTTCTTGTATTCGTTTTTTTTTTGGCATCATCATCATCATCATCATCATCATTGTTTTTCATCATCTCGTTATTTTTCTGTTTGTTGTTGTTGTTGTTGTTGTTGTTGTTGTTGTTGTTGTTGTTGTTGTTGTTGTTGTTGTTCTCATGTCTCATCTTTTTTTGTGCTCCATTTTCGGTTTTCACTTCTTCATCCACCTCTTTTCTCCTCCTCCTCCTTCTCCTCCTCTTTTTTCTTCTCCTTCCTCCTTCCTCCTTCCTCCTTCGTCTTCCCCCTCCTCCTCCTCCTCCTCCTCCTCCTCTAATATTTGCAGTCCCAGGAATCTTGCCGCTAATGCACACCGAATTCCTTTCTTTCAACGACAGTCACCCTTTACTAAGCAATGTAATTAGATGTGGTTTTCCGTCCAACTGATCCCCTCAAATCACATGTTCCATTCTTTCCTCCAAACTAGCTTTCTTTTCCTCTCCCTTCGCGTCCCCTTCTTAGCACCCAAGGCTCTCCCCCTCAGGCGTCTTCTGCTCCCTGTTTTCCCCTCAGAACACAAAGAAATTGACTTCCATTGGCAATTTTTCCATCGTTTTTGCCCCTGACTGTAGGGTCTCTGTCTCTGCCGAGCCCCAGGCGCTTAATCATGTCGGCGGGGGAAGGGAGGACGACGGGAGGGGCCCAGACACGGAGACAAGGAAAAAAGGGCGGGAAGGGCGGCAGAAATGGGAGGAAGAACAGGGAAAAAAACAGTGGTTGAGGCGAACGGGAGAAGGGAAAGAGAGAAAAATGATGGAGAAAAGTAACTGCGGAAGCGAGGGAAAGAAATGGCAAAAGAGAACTGAATGAAAGATAAGGAAATAAAAGATCGCGTACGAGAAGGAAAAAACAGAAAGGGAGGGAAAGAAAAGGCAAAAGCGAACTGAAGGGTAAGAGAAAAAGAAAGGATAGAAATGAAATTGTAGGGTTATGAGGTAAAGGGAGAAGGGAGATGACAAAATATAAAAAAAAGGAAAACAGAAAATGGGGGATAAAGGAAAAAATGGGAGGGAGATACTGAGAGGATGGGCGGAAAATGGATATGAGGGAAGAAGAGTACGAAAAATATATAGAAAAAGAAATCTGATGGGCTAGCAGGGACAAAAAAAATAGATATATGGAATAACATGGACTGGCTGGCAGAAAAAGAAGATAACCCAAGGAAAAGAACAGAAGAATATAGAGAAGCGAAAAGGGTACGAAAGACAGCCACGAAAAAAAAGTTATCTAGGAGGAAAAAGTTGAGGGAGGAAAAAGATAAATGAGACTGCGGACTTGAAAAGAAGAGTGATACAAAAACTGGTTAGAGGAGGAATTAAACAAAGGAGAATTACATAAGTTTACAAAGTGGCCTAGACCTTAAGGAAGATATGGAGTCATTTCTCTTAGGGAGGTTCAGATCTCCTAGCGATGAATTGACGGCGCCGAAGTTTTAAAATAGTAATACGTTTTGGTTCGCTCCTAATGCAGAGTAACGCAGCCGCAGAGGAGAGGAAGAGAGAGGGCAGGAAAGCTACACGGGAAGGCAGCTTTAGGTGAACTCTTTTATGAACTGATCCCATTTTTTCCTCGAAGCAAATTATGAGGGAGAAGAAAAACGTATGATAGGTTTGAAAAAGACACAAGAGGCTTCAGTTATATAAAGGAAGCTCTCTCTCTCACCTTTAAAACTATCCTATATCATATTGCAATCGTTCACTCATATTCCCGATAGTAAACTTTATATATGTTTTGTTGTAATCATTTTAACATGCTACTTCAAATTGTTGTTTTTCATCATCTCTTTTCTTTTTTCTGTTTCTTTTTGTTGTTGTTCTCATTTCTCATCTTTTTTTGTCCTTTTCCGATTTTCACTTTTTCTTCCCCCTCTTTTCCCCTCCTCCTCCTTCTTTTCCTCCTCCTTTTTCTTTTCCTTCCTCCTTCGTCGTCATATTTCCAATGGGTAAATTTAATATATTTTGTTGTTGTAAGCAGCTTAACATATTTTTAATGGACACTCTTACGGTAAATCAAGTGGGCAGTGAAACGTTATGATAAGCTCGACGGTCAGTTTCCGCGGCGAAGACACGGAATACTGAGAGGAATAAATTGGAAAGACGAGTCGGGAAGGCAAACAATAAAACGCCGGGAGACTGGAGGGCGATGATAAAGCCCGCGTAATGAGGAAGAAAAGTCAATAAGGCTACAGGAGAACACAATAACGCTGAGAAGAGAGAGAGAGAGAGAGAGAGAGAGAGAGAGAGAGAGAGAGAGAGAGAGAGAGAGAGAGAGAGAGAGAGAGAGAGAGATTGGTTTTGTATTTGTATTTTTCCAGATCAAATAAATATTATATCCATGTAAAAATAGAGTTCACACACACACACACACACACACACACACACACACACACACACACACACACACACACACACACACACACACACACACACACACACACACACACACACACACACACACACACACGCACTAATTGCTTGCCCTGAAAATCCCTGATGTACGTGTTGCAGGAAAAAATCATGAGTGTAACGTGTCTCGCAGTGTTCATTAAACCTGTTAAGTCCCTCCCAAACGTTCGCTGGGTTTAATAATGACGCAGAAGGGCTCGCGTTCGGCGGCGTGTGTCCGCGGCGCAGGTGCGGATAATTCAGGGCTGGCTTGGCGGACAGCGGCGCGGATTTCTGTAAAGTGGCGGCCTCCTGGGCTCCTCCGTTGCTCAATAAAAAAAAATGTATTAAGCGTTTTATTCCATTGTGTCGCTCTCATGACACACACAGCGGGATACTATTGAACTATTTTTTTGTTGCCTTCCGCTTCGCATGTTTGTTGTTGCTTTTGCTATCATTATTTCTTATCATATTTTTTATTATCATCGTTATTTATTATTATTATTATTATTATTATTATTATTATTATTATTATTATTATTATTATTATTATTATTATTATCATTATTATTATTATTATTGTCATTATTATTATCATTATTACTTTTATTATTACTAGCTACGAATCTATCTATCTATCTATATATATATATATATATATATATATATATATATATATATATATATATATATATATATATATATATATATATATATATATATATATATATATATATATATATATATATATTTACACACACACACACACACACATACATACACACGTTAGTACTACCATCATTATGAGTAACATTTTGTTATTCTGACAAGTGATATGTTTCGGTGCATACGATCAGTGTGTGCTCTTTGTTGTTATTGTGAAGGGATGATGTTTATTGTGTTATCACTTTTAACGTGCTGTCACGCACTGATTCGTTGATGCAACGTTATTACTGGCACTGTCATTGACTTTTTTACCACAAATAAAATAATAAAAATAATGACCTATAATTATAATAGTTATAATATTATTGGTAGAATTACTATATTTTTATTTTTTGCATTATTATCATTATTATTATCACAATCATCCATATTATAATATTTTTAGTATTATTATCCATATTCTATAATAATGGTAATGTTGTTTATTATCATTATCGTAATTAGTTAAAAAATAAATATACAAAGATTAATTGTTCTTTTTTTCTTCTTTTTCATTATTATTATTATTATTATTATTATTATTATTATTATTATTATTATTATTATTATTATTATTATTATTATTATTATTATTATTATTATTATTATTATTATTATTATTATTATTATTATTATTATTATTATTATTATTATTATTATTATTATCATCATCATCATCATCATCACTATTATGTGTTATCATAGTTTCCTTTAATCAGAAGAATTCAAGTTATTTTCGCCTTCCCCCAACAGGCAGGTACATCACGCAGCGTAATCACCGAAAGAGCAGCAAGGTAATCCCGCAAAATACTTGATGGGGACAGCATGCGCGGTGAGTAGGCGATTACCACTGTTGTTACGCTGGCGATGATGGTGCTGGTGATGACCTGAGACCCGCGGCGAGGAGTAAAAGAAACAGCCCATAATAACTCTCTCTCTCTCTCTCTCTCTCTCTCTCTCTCTCTCTCTCTCTCTCTCTCTCTCGTCACCCTTCCTTCACCTCACGTACTTCCCTACCCTTCCTGTTTTTTCCCCTTTCCCTTTCATCCAATATTGTCTCCATCTATTCCAGGCTTCACTTCTTTTTTCTCCCACACCTTTCCCTCCCCCTTTTCCTCTCTCTTCCTCATCTGCACTTCTTATTGTCTCCCTTTTCCTCGCATTCCTCTTCCTGCTCTTTCTCTTCCACCTCCACATTCACTTTTTTTCTGCCATTTTTCCTCCTTTTTTCCTTATTCTCTTCCATCTCCTCCTTTTCCTCGTCCCCCTCGTCCTTGTTGTCCTCTTCCTCCTCCTCTTCCTCCTCCAACTCTTTCATCTATCTAGCACCCATCATCCCCCCCTTCCTCCTCCTCCCCTCCCTTCCCTACAGCTCTCCCTCCCCCCAATCCCCCCTGCCTTGTTCCCCTGCATGACTGCCCTTCTCATGCCGAGGATTAGCTTGGCAGTTTTATGATCGCAGTTTGTAAAAAGCCGTTGTAATTAATTCCTTGACGTAATCCCTTTTAACGATATCCCATTAATAAATTGTACTTTTCCGCTTCTTTTTTTTTCTCTCTCTCCCTCTTTGCTGGTGTATTTATTATTGTGGTTGTTGTTAATGTTGTTGTTTTGTTTTGTTTTTGCATTTGTTGTTGTTGATGTCGGGGATGTTTGGGATGTTTTGTTTTGGGTTTTGTTTTCATTTCGTTAGCTTGAGGTTGGAATGCTATGAGTTATGTTTTCCGTTTTGTTTGTTTTTCTCGTTTTTGTTGTTGTTGATTTTCTTGTTGTTGATTGTGAGGTTACTACGTTGCTGAGTCTTGTTTTCGTCATTTTGGTTCTTGATTTTTTATTTATTCTGTCGTAAATCTTGTTCTTATCTTCATTTGTGCATTTACTGATTCATTAATATAGATAGACAGATAGGTAGATAGATAGATAGATAGATAGATAGACAGATAGCTAGAGAGAGAGAGAGAGAGAGAGAGAGAGAGAGAGAGAGAGAGAGAGAGAGAGAGGTGATAGGTAGTAAAGGTGATTGGACACACACACGTTCTTTGGTAAGGGAGGGGAGAGAGTGGGCGAGGGAAGGGAGAGAGAGAGCGTGGAGGGTGACTGAGGGAGGCAACTGCAGATCACCACCAGCCGTCAAGGGAAGGGAGGGAGGGAGGGAGGGAGAGAGAGTTACCTGTGCACATTAATTAATAACGTTTGTACCTGTCCTGTTCACCTATTTTGGTTTTAAGCTGTCGTTGCTAACCTCTCCTCGCTTCATCTTCTTGGATAACCGCACCACATGACAGACAGATGAAATAAATTATATGGACGACCTGAACACACACACACACTCACACACACACACACACACACACACACACACACACACACACACACACACACACACACACACACACACACAGCCGCGGGCCATGTGAAAGCTCCGCCATGTGATCCTCCGATATCAGAGTTAATAAGTGGAAGATAAAACGACCTGCGAACGCTCCCTTGTATGTCCAGGACGTCCCATTCCCTCCCTCCCTCCCTCCCTCCCTCTCTCTCTCCCTCTCCCATCTCCCTTTTCGTACCTCCTCCCTTGTGCCTCGTCGTGTCCCGTTTGTTCTTTTCTCCCTTCTCTCCCTTTTCGCCTTCTCTCTCATCCATGTTTCTCTTCTCATTCTTCTCCCTTCCTTTAACTTTCCGTTCCCTTCCGTTCCATCTCTCTTTTTTTTTTTCTCCACTCTGTTCATTCCCTTTCTCTATCCTCTGTTTCGTCCTCATCTTCTATAACTGATTCCTTTCGTTCTTGGTCTTTTCCGTGTCTTTTGTTTCCCATAAATTTCCTTCCTTTCCTTTATCTGTGTTATTTTATATATGAGGAATGGTTGAGAGGAAAAGGTAGAGAAGAGTTGAGGGAGGTAAAAAGATCTGAAAATATGATGTGAAGGAAATATGCTGAAAGATAAAGAGATAGATTGATAGATATAGATAGACAGATAGTTTCTCGTATTCCATTTTTTTCCTTGGTTCCTTTCTTTTGCATCTGTTTTAATTCTTTTTTGCTTTCCTTATGTTGTTACGTATTACTTTTCCTGCCGTTTATTCCCTTACACCCTCACGTTTAGTTATTTATTTTACTTCCTTGTTTCTTCATCTCCTTCATCTTTCATTACTATTTTTCCTTTCCCTAATCTTGTAACATTTTTTTCACGGTCATTCTCTTTTATCTCGCTTTCTTCCCTATTATTCCCATCGGTCCATACGTTGCCGCATCCCCCAAGTGTTCTTTTAGCTTCCCTCTTATTATTCCCTTCCTGTCTCTTCCTCCTCCTCTTGGCCATGCATCCTACACGGTTCAGCTCCTTCACATGTATGCAATTCTCGTTTCTTTTTCCCTCCTCCTACTTCCTCTATCTTCCCCTTACTTAACATCTTTATTCTTTTCCTCCACTTCTTCCGCTATCATTAACTTCCGGGTCTATCCATGTCATATATTTCCTTTGGTTTTTATTTTCTGGTTTGTTAACTTTCTCTCCTCTCGTTCTCCCTTCCTTCCCTGCTCTCTCTCTCTCTCTCTCTCTCTCTCTCTCTCTCTCTCTCTCTCTCTCTCTCTCTCTCTCTCTCTCTCTCTCTCTCTCTCTCTCTCTCTCTCTCTCTCTCTCTCTCTCTCTCTCTCTCTCTCTCTCTCTCTCTCTCTCTCTCTCTCCTCCCTTCCTTCCTCTCTCCTCCCCTCGCCTTTGTAATATTCTCCTTTATTCTTTGAAGCTCACTTTCCTCTATTTAATCTACGCGTGTTGTTTCTTTCATCAGTGTATTGGCAATGTTACTTTTTCTCTCTTATTTGTGTGTTATAAATCTCTCTCTCTCTCTCTCTCACCTGTTTTTATTATTTCTCTTTTTCTTACTCTATCGTTTCTAAAATATATTGTCATACATGTGTTGACGCTTTGTTGAGGGGGCGACCTTCACTATATCAATAATTCCTACTTTATTTTGTTAACTATTTTTCCGTTTTCACTTCATTGCACTGAACTATATTGGCTTTGGTCTCGTCTCGTCTCGTCTGGCCTGGTCTCGTCTGGTCTGGTCCACGTCCTTTCGCCTCCCTTTTCTAGCCCTCTTCAGCCCTCCTCCTCTGTTCCCTTTCCCTCCCCTGCCCGCCTCCCTCCATAGACACTCTTCGCTAATCGTGTTTACTTCCCCGCTCCTCCCCTCCTGTGACCTTCCCGGCCATAATACCTACCCCAGACTCCTCGCTCCTCTTCTCTCTCTCTCTCTCTCTCTCTCTCTCTCTCGTTTAATTATTTAATGTTTAGGCTCATAAGACTATGTAGCTTTGTTTCGTTTTATTGTTAAATCGAAACCATTTTGTAGAATATTTAGGGCATATAGGAAATAAGAGATCATTTGTAGCCCATGCAGTATTCACTTTGTACGAACAGTGAATTCATTTATCTGTTATAATGTTAAAGAAATTCACCATCAAGTGACATTTCTCTTATTTCTTGTAATTCGTCCATGGCCCTCGCCCGCCATGGCGTCCTCTGTTTCCATGTTCCGTCGTGTGCTCTTGTTTTATATTCTATTCACCAATACTAACAAGCCGGCGTACTCTGGCTCCCCAGAAAAGGTTGTTACTCTCTTGTAAACAGAGGCATCAGGTCTTTTAGCACCCATCACGCTGACTGTTAGCTATGTTGCGTCTGTGAGGCTTAGGTAAGCGGTGAGCTGGTGGAGGGCTGATGGTCATGTTCTGAATACAGAATGTTGGAGGAAGCAAAACAGACTATTCCTCACTGAATTTGTTTTGTTTTGGTTCAAACTGTTTTCTCAAAAAGTTGTCTCTAAATTTCGACTCTATGATTTTCAATTTCCACTACGTTAGCGGAACTTCCTTGTTCAGTCTCTCTCAAGCAACATACACGTAGATCTGCCGCGTCGCCATGGCATCACGCCCCTTTGAATGGGCGCCCCCTCCTCCTTCAGCGCAGCTAAGGGTCTCCTTTGGGTGTCGCTGCCTCCACCTCTGGCGCAACACAAACCATATACCCCGGCGTGACAGTATCATTAGTCCCTGTGCTGAGAGCGGCCTCCCCCATCTAGCAGCGGGGTTTAGTCCCTGAAGACTGCTATGGGGAGCGTCCCGGGGCCCGAGGCGCGGCGCAAGGCTCCCTCCCCTGTGATCCCGTGTGCACCTGACAAGGAGCCCGAGGGGAACGTTGGGCTCTGTGATGACGAGCTGGCGCCTCGTCAAGTTAATTAGAGGATTTGTGACGTCCCGGTGTACGTCTCGCCTTCATAAACAGTGTTACCAAGTGGCGTCATAGCCGGGCCAGACGCTGCCAGGGCCCAGCTCATGGTGTCCATTAAACGCCCGCGCCCGGCTCCCTTTTTGCACATCATCTAGTATAATTATGGAACCTGTTACTCGTCTCTCCCTTTCCTCGTGGCCTGCCTTGATGGATAAGGGGAAAAAACAAAAATCATCAAGAAGTATTTACAAATTTAAGAAAAGTAATTTCACACTGCTAAAGAGATAAATAATTATATCCCAAGGCCAGGAAGAAATCAATAACATACTTTCTGTTCGTCGTACCAGAAAGCAGCTTAGCAAATAACTTTATATTCCTATAAATACTTAGAAATTGTTCACGTTAACTTCACAATAAAAAATATACAAGGTTCTGAACATCTTCCATACCGGGGTTTTATTTCCCTTTAAAGTACAAGGAGCAATTTTTCTTGCACAGGAAAACATACTTTCTCCTGATCGCTTTCATAATATTACTGCAATTATCACCATCACCACGGTCACCACCTCTAACCAAACACTACCACCACCAACACCATAACCACCATCACCACTCCATTCACCACAGAGACCACAGCAACGACAACGCCCAGCCACAACACCACTACCCAGACACTTCTCTTACCACTACACCACTACATCCACCACCATAACCACCACCACCACCACCACTCCATACACCATATAAACCACAACAACCACAACGCACACCCACAACCGACACAGACTGACTGGCCTTCCACAAATCTGGAGGTGGCCTCTACACAGCTTTGGCGTTCAGTTAATTAAAAAAAAGCCGCCTTCCCTTGCCAGTGCTAACCACCTCACGCGCCGCCAATAACTTCTGTCGCTCCTAAAATTGCCGTACAAGCTGGCAGACCCAACGAGAAACTTAGGCGGGCACAAGGAAGCGAAGGGAACATACTGAAATAAAAAATACCAGAGAGAGAGAGAGAGAGAGAGAGAGAGAGAGAGAGAGAGAGAGAGAGAGAGAGAGAGAGAGAGAGAGAGAGAGAGAGAGAGAGAGAGAGAGAGAGAGAGAGAGAGAGAGAGAGAGAGAGAGAGAGAGAAGGGTGGTGTACGCAAGCAGGCAGAACAAACACCCATTGTAGCGAACATGGGGTCAGCATTTAAGAGAATGGAGGTCTGCTAGGGATACTCTCTCTCTCTCTCTCTCTCTCTCTCTCTCTCTCTCTCTCTCTCTCTCTCTCTCTCTCTCTCTCTAATATTCTTACGGCTATTAATTACTCGACCAAATCAATGAAAATTAAAAGAGTAGGAGGAAAGAAGAGGAGGAGAAATAGGAGAAGGAGAAGAAGGAGGAGAAAGAGGAGGAGGAGGTAGAGGAGGAAGAACAAAAGGAGGAAAAGGAGGAGGAGGAAAGGACAAGAGAATGAGGAAGAGGAGGAGACGGATGAAAAAGAAAACACGGGCAAGGACGAGATAAGGAGGATTTACCAAAGGATCAGAGAGAGAGAGAGAGAGAGAGAGAGAGAGAGAGAGAGAGAGAGAGAGAGAGAGAGAGAGAGAGAGAGAGAGAGAGAGAGAGAGAGAGAGAGAGAGAGAGAGAGAGAGAGAGAGAGAAAGGGGAGGAGGGAAAGAGAGTTCAATGCAAGCATGTGAAGGGATTAATACCGCTCCATCTCACTAGCACGTGGCTTGGAAGAGCGGCAAGGAACGGAGGAGAGAGACAAGCGAAAAAGAGAGGAAGAGATCGGAGGATGAAAGTGGAGCAAGATGAAGGAAATTATTACAATGCGTATATTTTTTTTTAAATTTTGCGATTCATTATTTAACAGACTATTGCAATGCTTTTTATTTTTTTTAGCAACAGTGTGTATCTCCGATGTGTATAAAGTATTACACACACATACATACCTCTCTACCTCCATACATACATATATAGACACATGCCTTTATACATACATACATACATACATACATACACACACTCATCTCCGTACACATACTACATGCATACACGAACACAGCTGAAAACGGAGGCAGCGAGACAGACACACGGACACGGTGTAACAGGAGTGGCCGGTGCGGGAGGCAGAGAGAGTTGAAAGAGGAAATGGGTGCAGGATTTCAGGCAACTTATTTTTTTCCTTTTTTTATTGCTGCGGCGTAGGTGGGCCGGGCGTGTGTGAGCCGAGGGAGGGTGAGAGGGGTCGAGAGAAGGGAAAATTATTTTGAAAAAGGATGGTAAGGGCTCTACAGTTAATGGAGGTGGCGCCGGCAGATGCATTTTCAAATATACCATTGCATTCTCTCCCTTGTACGGCCCGCCCGCCACCCCGGCCAGCGCTCGGTGCAGGTGGCTACAGTAGACCAGGAGCAAGCGAGCCATGCACTCTTTGTTTGCTGTGATATTTAGGTGATGGGACGACCTGGGCGACACCACCACCTCCTGCCCCCGCCCGCCCGGCAAACAATGCCCTCACCCACAGAACCTTCACACCCACAGCCTGTCCCTTCCCTTGAAAGTCTTGGCTTTACTTTTTCTTTTTTATCTTCTTATTCTTTTTTATATTCTTTTTTATCTTCTTCTTCTTCTTCTTCTTGTTTCATTTCTCCATTTTGTGTGCATATGGGGGGGGGAGAGAGAGAGAGAGAGAGAGAGAGAGAGAGAGAGAGAGAGAGAGAGAGAGAGAGAGAGAGAGAGAGAGAGAGAGAGAGAGAGAGAGAGAGAGAGAGAGAGAGAGAGAGAGAATACGATTTTAAGTACTAAATTAAAAGCGAAGAGCGGAAACCGTAGACTTAATTTTCGTCGACTAGCGAAAGATGATCAGAAACATGGAGTGCCGCTGTTTGGCTTGACAAATGTTTTCGAATCACATGATATCGTCTGCACCCGGACCATTGAGGAGATTAGTAAGTGTGATAAAGAACCATGCACGGTGCCTCCTAGAAAATGAAAGTTTGATACTGGAAGAGGTTACTGGGTAGGGAATATTTATAATCTACGCGAGTTTTTTGAAAGACGTCAAAGGTGTTTACAAGTATCAGTGAAAGCATGCCGGAATGTATTTTTTTATATTACTGGTGAGGTTGGATTTTTAAATGACTGAATAAATGTTCATATTATACTTTGATTAAAAAAAACAAAAAAACAGACATGGGTAGAAACTCATACAAACACATACACATTCACATAAGCACACACACACACACACACACACACACACACACACACACACACACACACACACACACACACACACACACACACACACACGCACTCTTGATCAAAGGTACTGTGGATTGAAATAGATATTGTGGCAGGTACACATGAATAGAAATACTCGTGTTGTCTTTTTGTTCCGTGAGGCCGGACCGGTGTTGTGCTGGCGGTCAACAGCAAGCATTGTTTAATTGCTTGGGAAAACGGTTGGCGCACGGATGAATGTATTAGATTATATTAAAATGTTTTGTTGTTATTCCACTGTGCTAGAATGTTGTTTACTTGTAAAATGTCCTCAGAATAGTTCCTTTTTTCCATGTCTTATGTATATTATTATCTCTTTTCAGTATCTTATGTATATTTTCTCTTTTTTTATTTTTTATGTATATTTTATCATTTTTAGAAAAGTAATTAATTTAACTCGTTCTACTTTACATACTTATCATTTTCAAGCCGTATGGTACCAATCGTCCAGACACACACAAAACGGTCCTTGACGTAATTGGATCTGTAGTTGCCATAATATAATACCTGTACTATGTCTCCCTCCCTCTTCCCGTTCCTCACTGTCCGCGTCCTCCCGCCCGAACTAATACCCCTCCTTCATTTCACTTCAATATGCCTCTCGCCTCCCCCTCAACCTGAAAGCAAATCCTTCTCCACTTCCATTAATATTCTCTCCACTCCCGCTTCATATTTCACAATCCATTTTTACCTAACGTGCCCTCACATCCCCCAGCATAGTTTCCGTCTCCTTTCCTCCCTTTCTCGCTTCTCTCCTTTCTCTCCTCTCCTTTCTCTCTCACTCACTTTCTCGTCTCAGTAACTTTCCTTGCCCTTAATTTGCCTCCTACTCTCTCCTAAACAAACACGGGAAACTAAAAGGCCTCCCTCCACCCCTCCTGCCCCCTTCCTGTGCCTCCAAGTTCACGCCGCAGAAATCAATAACACGGCAGTCTGAAAGGCAAACATGGAGTGCATTTCCAGGACCGGCGGAGGGAAGTGATGGACAGGGAACGAGAGAGAGAGAGAGAGAGAGAGAGAGAGAGAGAGAGAGAGAGAGAGAGAGAGAGAGAGAGAGAGAGAGAGAGAGAGAGAGAGAGAGAGAGAGAGAGAGAGAGAGAGAGAGAGAGAGAGAGAGAGAGAGAGAGAGAGAGAGAGAGAGAGAGAGAGAGAGAGAGAGAGAGAGAGAGAGAGAGAGAGAGAGAGAGAGAGAGGAGCAGGTACAGATTGGCAGACTGTTCGGAAAGCAAGGAAGGAGTAAGGACGAAATAACACCCACACCCACACACAAAAAAATAAAAGACTCACATGCGAAAACAATGGGAAACAAAGAGAGACGGAGAAAGACAGGAGGAGCGACAGTTGCTTTATGGGAATCGATAGACCTTGATGGCGGAATAACAGGCGAGGTGGTAAACAATAGGAACGGCAGATACTTCGGAGGAGCACAATGCACGAGTCTATCCGGTGAGCCTCTAAGCTTCCGCGCCATACAGCGTCCTAACAAGCCCAGATAACCGAACCACTTCCAATCCGCTTCATCCCTCTTCTCTTCCTCCTCCTCCTCCTTCTTGTTTCATCATTATCCTCCTTCAAGTCATCCTCTTCTTCATCGTCTTCTTTTCCATATTTTCTTTTTTATTTCCTCCTCTCTCTGTTTTTACTTATTCTACTACTACAATTACTACTGCTTGTTTCCTACCACTCTCTCTGAACCCTCTCCTTCTCCTCTTCCTCTTTTTCTCTAACCTCTTCTTCGCCGCCTCCACCTATCTCTCTCCCGTCTTCCTTTTCTCCCCTTTCTAGATTTATTGTTTCTTTTCCTTCTTTTCCATTTATTCTTTCGCTTTCTCCTATTCCTCCCTCGTCAAGGCTCAGTATGTCAGTCTTACGGTCACAGTAACGTTTCCTGGTGTTGTGTTGTGAGTGTCATTTTCTTGTGAACTTCATCTATTGCCTGGTTTGCGGCGAGATGGATACTGCCAATTAATCTTGTTCACCTGTGTCAGTCTGCGCCTCGTAGCATATCAAGGAGAGACCCAGAACAACCTCGAGGAACAATGCGTAGTGGGATGCAGTGATTGTTTTGGTCTTGAAACACTTCCATAGTAGTGACCGCCATTTTTTTAATTTTCCCTTTTGTGTCCATGTTCCATTCACAGCCATATTTCCTATTTAGTAACTCGCCCTCCCTCCTAGCTCTTGTATTCCCCTATTGTAGGTGTATTCTCTCTGTTGCACCCCTTCTCTCTCTCTCTCTCTCTCTCTCTCTCTCTCTTGTTTGCTCGCTTGCTCTCTCCTCCCCTTCCTATCTCTAAATTAATAACTTTGAAATCTCATTACCGCTACAGCACTGACGCTTAGATAAACCACTAAAAACCCTAATTGCATGTACAACTTTTACGATATAAATTCTCCAGCACGCCGAAGACGCAGAGTTCTGTAATTTTTCGTCCGAGGCTCTGGGATTCAATTATATAAATGCGCTCGGCGGTGTGCATTGGAGGCGCGGCGCGATCGGGTCTGCCGCGGAAAAACGTCGCCCTTATATCACCTGCATACACCGTCGATAAATGGCCGATTGAAAAGGTGTACAGATACGCCCACCGCCCGCCGACGCTGGCTAATGTTTCCCCATATGCATCGAGGCCGTGTTTTGGGAAGATCTGATTTTGTTTTGGGAAAAATCACCCGAACGTGGCAATCTACCTCGAAAACGTTGTGAACATGGCCAGGAAGCTTCTACCCATGTGCCGGGGAGGGAGGACGCGGGGCGGCGAGGGAGCGAGACAGAACAGACGGCCAGAGCAAATGTTTGAAATGATTGATAGAGAGTGAAAAGAGACAGTCAAAGAGAGAGAGAGAGAGAGAGAGAGAGAGAGAGAGAGAGAGAGAGAGAGAGAGAGAGAGAGAGAGAGAGAGAGAGAGAGAGAGAGAGAGAGAGAGAGAGAGAGAGAGAGAGAGAGAGAGAGAGAGAGAGATGTATACTTAAAGGGCTAAGGAATATTAAGACCAATGGAAGACAGGTAATTGTTCTTTCAAGCAATTTAAAATATTCTGAGAACAATAACAATGAAGACACATTTAAAAGGTAATAATAGTGTTCCAAGTAAAATGAAGATTTTTTTCGTTAATATAAAGAACTGTCACATTTTTCCTCCTATGTAATAATTGAGGGCAATAATCATTATTTTCTTTAGCATTTTAATGTTAATTGAATATTGTACGATTTATCACGACCATTTCTACCAAAATTTCCACTGCCATTAATAAAAAAATATGATTCATACCAATAATAATAACTAATAATAATAATAATAATAATAATAATAATAATAATAATAATAATAATAATAATAATAATAATAATAATAATAATAATAATAATAATAATAATAATAATAATAATGATAATAAAACGAAAATAGAGATAATACTAGTAAATGAAATGATGATGATAATGATCGCAATAATAATAATAATAATAATAATAATAATAATAATAATAATAATAATAATAATAATAATAATAATAATAATAATAATAATAATAATAATAATAATAATAATAATAATAATAATAATAATAATGATAGTAATGTTAATGATGATAATAAATTACCTGCACTTTAGATTGAGTTTCACATCGCGCATAACTTGAGATAAAATATTAAAAGCTGCTTTGGTTCGAACTCGACACTTTGTCATTATTCGAAACTTAAAACCTCGACACGGTAATTGCCGTGAATATATGAAGCAGCTTCTTTACACCGGCATTAAGTTTGGCAATATTATCATCGCTGCGCCAAGAACTTCGCGCCATTAATTTGTGTTCATGAGATAATGTTCCTCACGATATCCTACGCGACATTAACCTCATGACCAGCGGGTGATTTAGGCAGCCGGGCCGCGCCGCGTGTAATACAGGCCGCCACGATGATCCCATTAGCGATGGAATGTGCTAATTATTGGAATTTCACCTGTTTCGGGATTACCACCACCATGACACCTGTAATTATCACGGGTAGGCGAGCCAGGTCATTCCAAAATACCTGCAGACTTCATTAGCGGGTGTCATGTTATTAATTGTTGGCAGCGGTCGTCGCGGCAGGACTGCTGAGGCTGACGGTGGCGGCGCGGCACACATCACTCACCGCGGGCGGCCGTCACGAGGGAAATGATTGCAGGAATAGCTGTGTTCGGCTTTTTTGTTTGTTTGTGTCGGAGTGGCTGTAATTAGGGTGAATAATGTAGCGTTCATAGGATTCGTGGGATGCTGTGCCTTAATGAACAAATGTTTCACTCCCCCATTTTTGTATTTACATCATCGGCTTACCAATTCGGATCAGTGTAGCGCCACTATTTAATTTTGAAATATTTCTGCCCTTCTCGAAAATGCGTGGTTTTATTCCACTCCGCTCGCGCTGGTGCAGAACTTTTTAATTAATATTTCTCATACCAGGATACAAATTACCCGTGAAATGGGCACCTTTTTAAATATAATCATGGAGAAGGTAATACCGCTGAGCGCAGAGGCAATCGCGGCAACGCTGTGAATAAGTCGCCGTTTCCCGCAACTCTTGTGGATTTGAGTTGTGCGTCTTTGTTCTTCCTGTCGTGACAGCCGCCGTCATCAACTTTCGCTCCTGTAAGTCGCCCACACTCCAGTTGTTCTGTAGTCAGGCTGTCTGTCGCAGGGCCTCGGGCACATCACGGGGCTGAAGTTTTAACAGTGACACGAAACGGATCAATAGTTTTGTTCCACACTCGCTCCGGTCACTGATGCGACCCGAGGACACAAGGCACCAGGGACAGGCAGGCAGGGAGGCAAGCACGCGCGCACACACACACACACACACACACACACACACACACACACACACACACACACACACACACACACACACACACACACACACACACACACACACACACACAACCCACATACAACACACACAAACCACAACATGCAGACACAACATTGAACACAAACAACACAACCACACACACACATAAGCACACAAAACCACATACACAAACAGTCATACAACACAACATATCTCACAAAACAGCACACGCCACAGCACAGCACAACACAGCACACAAGAGACAATCAATATAGCGGGTGTAGTTGCCGACGGCGAGCTGTGGGGGCATTACCCAGTTCACTCCCGGCGTAATTAGGGAGGCAAACTGTGCTCTCGGGAATACAAAGGAGCGTCTCAGTTATCCACAAAGTTGGCCATAACCACGCAAAACGTGTCCCGGCATGCGAACGACCAGGAAATAAGGCCGTGTTGGACTCCACCTAAGACGCCGCCGCTTACCGTGCTCCCCAGCCGCGCCGATATCGTGTGTGGCGGGGCGGTGAGCTGAAGGTGCAGGAGGAGGAATCACAAGAGGAGGAGAAAGAGAGGAAGAAAAGGAGGAGGAAGAGGAAGACAGGAGGAGACGAAGGAGTAGGGGTTGGAGGAAAAAGAAAAAGAAGAAGAAGAAGAAGAAAAAGAAAAAGAAGAAGAAGAAGAAGAAGAAGAAGAAGAAGAAGAAGAAGAAGAAGAAGAAGAAAATGGTGATGATAAAGAGGAAAGCACGATGAGAAAGACAGGCTGACATCAAGGGAATAACTGTGACACAAGTGCAGAAAACTTAAAGAACAAGAGAAAATACAATGAAAGCAAAGTCTGTCAAAAGCCTATGGGAATGACAACGAAAGCCAGTGTATGAGGGCTAACAATAAATTCTCGTAGATCCCCCGCAGCACACCGATGGGGACGAACGTCATGTGTCGAGTACAAGAGAAGAAATCGTTGAAAATAGTTAAAACAAAGGGTCGTATTATGAGACATTTCGCCGCCCAAGAACACCTATTTGACAAGGCTTTCGTAGGAGTTGTGGGCATTTCCAGGAGTAGTTTTATGACCCTGGTGGTAGTGTGACCCTTCTTCTGTACCGTGAACCTAAGGAAACACTCATTAGAACCTGACTGACCCCCTCTTTAACCTTTAGAAATTGTTAATGTGAGAAGCGAAAGTGTCTTATAATACCAACCAAAGGATCAGTAACTTCGGTAAATCATCCTCTCGTGGTTCTCTCGCCTGAGCCTCGTCCGTGTCGCGCCGTAAATACCTCGATCAACTAGAGCAGAATTAAGCCGTGCAGCAAAATCCCAGTGACCACGAACACCGTCATTCATTACACATGCCGCCTGGCCTCCACAACCGCACCCCCTCACTCTCCTCTTGTCCACTCTTTGCTTCATTATCTTCTTCCTCCCCTTCATTCTCCGCCACCATCCTCGTCTCCTCCTCCCCCCCTCCTCCTCCTCCTGCTCCTTCCCTTCTTCCTTCTTGAGCGCAATCTGCATTAACTACCACTTTCTTTTTATCAGTTTTTTCCCAACGCTCTCGCTCAAACCTGTAAGTAATGTCACAAGCGGTAATGCCTTCACAGCCGCCGCCACCACAGCCAACCCTCCGCCACCGCTGTCACTACGTACAACACGCATCGCAGCACAGCAACAACGACAACAAAGATGAAGAGGAAAAACAACAGTGACAAAAAAAAAAAAAATCTTACGCCTTTTCAATATAGCACCATCTGCTTGCTACTCCTACTACTACTACTTCTACTACTACTACTACTACTACTACTACTACTACTACTACTACTACTACTATCACTACTACTTCCTCCACCGCACCACTACTACACAAGCCTTCTCTTTAAATATTGAGTTGGCCGCTATATCCCCTCCACTTACTCCGCTACATTTTTTATGGCGTAATACCCTATTAAACCTGGCTATTTTTCCCCGTAGGTTACACGTAACTCCAGAACACGAGTGGAAAAAAGGCCTTTGTTTAACCAGGGCTTCCCGAAACACTGATAGAGCAGGAGGAGATCGAAGAGCTAAAGTGTTGAGCAGCGAGTATAGGAGTGAAACAATGGAAGGATGATGGTATGGCGTCGTTGGGGGACCGGCTGGCGAAGCTAATATTATTAAGAGAAGACCCGCCTACTGACTACAAACGAAGGGACTTTCAATATCCTCCCTTCATAACTCAGTCTTGTACATGAACGTTCAATTATTAGACTGCATGAGTGATGCTCCCCAGGAACTATGTGTGAGGAGAGGAATGACTGGAGGGCGCAGGGGGAGCGGGGAGTAAGGTGAGAGATGAGAGGGTAGGTAGGTGAGTGAGAGAGTGGGTAGGTAGGTAGGTGAGAGGGGAGTGTGTGGAGGAGAGATGTAACGCCACATAGCACAGAACAAGGCAGGAAAAGCAGATTCATTTGCTTAAGCTTGCACGGTGTGAAGGTAGAAAAGAAGAGGAGAGGGGGAGAGATAATTGGTGATTTAGGTATCTCGGAAGGGAGAGGGAGCGCGAGCCACCTGCTGAGAGAACAACAGTGGGCTGATGCAGGAATATTTAGCTGGGCTTGATTAATATACAGGAAAACATCAACAGGTGGTAATATATTAAAAAGGATGCAACAATTCGTATTCAGTCGTTATGTCGTCCGTTTTATCATTTTAGCTAGGTTGAAATATGATCAAGGGAATATAAAAGGAGGAGAACAGGAAATACTTCATATTCACACTGGGGAGGGGCCGGAAGGCATGCATGAAGCTGAGGGCCTAGTGATGTGTTTTAAACTCTCTCGACAGTCATGGCACATTCGAATATTGTTTTATTTTCATCACTATACGACATAACTTCATCGTTGTTGTTGAGAGTGATGCTTGTAAAGAGTGATGAGGTAATCTTTTTGCAAGTTATTGGTTGACGTGATTCATGTTTTCTTATGAATTTGTAATGTATTCGGGTGGGATCTCATATTTTACCAACATATTTGCGTCGCTGTTTAGGTCGCACAATTTTCCCTCTGGACTAAGAATGACGTAAATTAGAAAGGAGAAAATAAAGGTGGGATAGGGTGACATTTATCTTGACTAAAGGTTCGGCTGCCTCGTGCGTCCCTCAGCCCCCGCCCGCGTGTTCCATTTCATGCCATGCCACCCGCTCCCCCTCCTCTCACAAGTCCTCCCTCGTCCCTACGCGGCCCTCTTCTCCCCTCTGACCCTAAC
The DNA here is from genome assembly GCF_024679095.1 of Eriocheir sinensis. Lineage (NCBI taxonomy): Eukaryota > Metazoa > Arthropoda > Malacostraca > Decapoda > Varunidae > Eriocheir > Eriocheir sinensis. The sequence continues at coordinate 19,972,729 of NC_066523.1, read as the reverse complement.
GCCCCTCGCTTAGGAGACACACTCAGACCCGTGAAGCAAGTCCCCAAAACTCAGACCCTATATTACCATGTCTTCTGCTTGTTCTTTTGGATTAGGTGACTTAGGGCATGTAATCGTCCTTGTATGGGTTCTGATCCTGTTAAGTTTGGCGTGTAATCCCTCGTCCACTCCAGGTGATGAGCGGTCTTAATAATGCTCTTGTTTATTGTCCCGTGATGTAACTGACTCGTTCCTCTCGCCCTTGTACTGCCTCTTAAGCACCTTGCCATCGGTCACGTAAGCTACTTCGGTGTTCCTCGAGTACTTCTCCTCTGTTCTTTTGTTTTACTCTATCCCTTCTTGTTTACTTCCATCATTTAAGCCTAGAGTTGTTTTTTCTCTCTTCATCGTTTTCATCCTCATCCTCTTCTCCATGTTTGCTTCACTTCTGTCTACTCCTCTTGCCTTTTTTCCTCCTCCTCCTCCTCCTCCTCCTTCCCTTCGTTGAGAATGAGGAAGAAGAGGAGCGATATACGCCAACTTCGTAATAGGGAAACTGAATGCCTATAAATTTCCCACTTTATGTCTCGCAGAGTCCCATCGTATCTCCTTTATCTTCTACGGCGAACACTCTCCTCTGCCCAGAAAATTATGTGAAAAGATGAGGAGGGTTCGGGGGCTGAGAGGAGAAGAGGGGAGAAGAAGGGGAGACACGGAAGGGGAAGGGAAGGGAGAGGCGGGAGTAAGATGTAGGTAAGGGTAGAAGGTATACATATATTCCTTTTTTTCATATATATAAGGCGAGGTAGTCCGACCGGGGGATAAAAAAGTGGCTTAGATGGAATAATTTAGGGGAGGAAATACTGCCGCTGGAGGATGAGGTAGATGAGCATATTTCTTGAGTTGCGGGTATTGTGTTGCGCCGGGAAGTGATTGGAATATAGAAAAAAAATAATTGGGAGTTTTCGCTTTTATGATTTTACTTTTTGAATTATTTATGTGCCTTTATCTTTTTTTTCCCCCATTTTCAGCCGTTATTTTCCCTTGGTGTCTTTCTTTGTTGTTTTAAATTTACTGATGAAACTATTTACTCTGTGTGTGTGTGTGTGTGTGTGTGTGTGTGTGTGTGTGTGTGTGTGTGTGTGTGTCTCTGTGTCTGTCTGTCTGTGTCTGTCTGTCTCTCTCTCTCTCTCTCTCTCTCTCTCTCTCTCTCTCTCTCTCTCTCTCTCTCTCAAGGAAACAAGGCAGCTACCACAGAAGAGCAGCGCCTTAATAAACTTGTATAGCAGGCGTCGTGTCTGGGTTAATATGGCCATAACTCGCCGGGGCCCCGCTGGGATGTGCCCGGCCACTCTCGCCAACAATATTATCAACTACCACAACATTTTTCGGGACGCGGCGGTGGCGGAGGCTGCATTTTCCGAGGAATATCGTTCGGTTCGTGGGGGAAGGAAGATATACCCTCAGGAGCTTTGAATATCACTGCAAGCTTTTCCGGGAAACTGGAGGGAGAAGTCACGGGTTTGGTTTCAATGGCTTACCTCTCTTAAGGAATGACATGGAGTTTTTGCAGTATATAAGTGTGTTTATTGTCAGTTGTGTGATTGCCGCCTTATGAATGGACTCTGATGCGCTTCCTCTTCCTTTAGTGGTCTCTCTCGCCTGTTCCGTGTCTTTGGTTTGCCGCAGCGGGCCATCAGGCGTTTAGTGGCGGGATCTTTTAGCGGAAGAGACCCAGGCGAGCCGAGGCCAGCGTTGACGAGTGTCGGAGAGAGCCAGTCAAGGTCATGGCCAGCCACAATGCACTATGGAACATGTAGATTCTGACTTTATATTCTATCACTGCCCCATATTCGGAGAGTGAGAGAGAAAGGGAATATTTTATGATTGTCCATACGGCCGGCATTTCAGGACTTCAAAGCTGAATCACTGAAAGGGAACGATTATGGTGTAACACATAAGCCTCGACGCAGGTAACAATTACAAGGACGTTTTGAAACGTTCGCCTTCGTGGACCGAAAGCGGGTGATAGTTATACCATCGCTGTCCGTCTGTCTGATTGCTTCTGTTTTTTCCTAAGATATCTAAAAAAAAAAACGAATCTATATCTTGTCATCAAACTCATATGAGAAATCCTTAGGTGAGTATCCCTAACTGATTGAATTTAGGTCAAGATCAAATAAAAACTATATATTTGAAAGATGGCGCCTCTTTTACAAGTTTCATTTTGGACAATAGAGCGGGCGTGTGTTTTCTATGGAAGACGCCTCTTAATTTATTTAGAATCATCTCTTCTCTCATCATTTTTCGTATTATTTTCCCTTCCACTCTCCTCCTCCCCCCCTCGCCCCCCTCGACCCCGCCTGCCCTGAGCCGAACACGTATAAGAGTGAGCGGCGTCGACGGATAATTACGCTGTTCTGGCCATCAGGAGGCGTGACGGAGGGAGACGGAGAGGGGCTGCCGAGGCGCGCCACTGACAGCCTCATCAGCTGCAAGATAAGATAGAAATGGTGTGTGGCCGCGCTCACCACGTAGGCGTGAGGCTGGCGGCGGCGGGGCCCACGCGGGATAGGAAGAACCCCTCGATCTCACGTGCTGGGGCAGGACGCGTTAGTGTGACGCAAACATCATATTCTGCTGTGAGTTTTTCTTTTCATGATGCTTTTATTTATTTATTTATTTTTAACTGCGTTCGTCCTACCTTCCCGCGCTTTAGACTATTTATTTTACATTTTACTTTTATATATTATTCATTGTTCACCTCGATCTCTAGTGTTGGGGCAGGACGCAGCATCAGTCTGACACAAACATCTGATTCTGCTGTGAGCTTTTCTTTTCACGACCCTTTATTTATAGTCATCTCACCTTTCCACGCTTCAAATTATATCTTTTACATTTTATTCATGCTCTTTTTCGTTGCTTGGTGCGTTGAACTGTACAGCTTTTTATTTTTATTCGATTTATGGTGCGCCACTCAATATCCTCATGGTTGTTTCTATTTTTTTCTTTTTTTACAGCAAAGAAGACAGTTCTAGGGCGTAAAAAAAAAAACAATAATGAAAAAAAAAAAAAAAAACCCGCTACTTACTGCTCCTGAATAGAGTAGAGAGGAGTGGCAATACATCCATTATCTTCATCTTGCTTTCCTCATCGTATTACCCTTTCCTCGTGATTCCCTTTCTCTTTTACTGTAAACGGCCGCAATCAATCCCCCGGACACTAATGAACAGCACTTTTGATCAGCATTCATTTTCTTCCTCTTTACTTTATTTGCATTCTCGTCAGTGTTTCCTCCACAACCATTTCTCTAATTCCTTTCATGTGTTTTGTATCTTTATTCCTTTGTTCAGTTCTGTACATACATCGTGTTCGCTATATTCGTACATCCTTCACTTAACCCTCTCCTCACCCCGCACCTTTTGCCTTCATTCCTTCCATTCCAGACACACCATTCCTCCCGCGCCGCTCATTCCACGTGGCCATTACCATCATTACCACTCCCTCCTGACCGCCCTCATCACTCCCACCTCGGCCCCTCACCCTCGGCACCTTCTGCGTCATTCCACTCCCCTCACGTGCCTCATCTGGCCTTAGTACTGACGAGGAGAGAGAGAGAGAGAGAGAGAGAGAGAGAGAGAGAGAGAGAGAGAGAGAGAGAGAGAGAGAGAGAGAGAGAGAGAGAGAAGAGAGAAGAGAGAAGGGAGATGAAAGAGGAAGGAATAAAAGCGAGATTGATATGCGTAATAATGTGCATGAGATGGGACGAAGGGTGGGAATTAATGAGGGGGAGATGTAGTGGCAGTGTAATGAGTCTGTGAATGGTGAAAGGATCAGTGGAGGATGAGGAAGGGAAGGGAAGGAGCGATAAGGAAGGAGAGGGGACGCTGGAGAGACGGCAAGAGGGAGAGAGCGGTCAGGATGAAAGTTGAGGGAAGAAAGGAAACCCGATGTAATGAGATGAGAATTAAAACCCGCGCGAAGTAATGAGTCAGGAGGAGCAGAAGTTGAGGAGGAGCTGAGACCAAGGAGACGTTTAGCGAGGATTCATTACCTCTCATTACCAGACGACGCGACGAAGACTACCTTCCCACCCACCTACCCACCTACCCACCTGCCCACCTACGAGCCATCTTCACTAATGCAGTATTAAACCTTCCTGCAATAAAGACCAGTGCCAAATTTCACCTTTTATCCTTTTAGCGTGTATTTTAACCATTTTCGTTTGGTATATATATCTTTACTATTCTACTCTATACTATCTTATGTCATGCGCAAATCTTCAAATTTCTTAATGTTTGTTTATAGAGTAAGTCAATGTTCAATGCTCAGTGGTACATTTTTCACAACGATTACCAACCCTCAAAGTATTTACCATCCTTTGCTTTGTTACTGACGTCATTTTCACGGAGTTCTTATCATTACCACCATCAGACCTTCCTCATAATTCCCAAAGCAAACCTACACACCATATTTACACTCACCACCAAGGCAAACTATAACACCATAAACACTACCACCAACATACTGCCGTCACAATCTCCAACACAATTTCATAGAACCCAGATTCAATTTACTAAACACGAGGTTGCTATTATAACTAAGTGTCCTCTGCCACATAACGGCTTTCGTAAACAAATGAATAGCACCTACTGTTTTTATCTCTCATTAGGAGCAACTATTAGATTCCACTGGTTGGCGCGCTGGCTAGGTCTCTCTTGGTGGTGGTGGTGGTGGTGGTAGTAGTGGTGGTGGTGTGTTGTGATTGGGGTGGCGGGGATGATGGATTAGGCAGCTCGGCGCCAGCATGCAGTAATTTGACAAGATAATGACCATTTCTAATCACGGCGGTAATTGACACACAGGTATTAATGATCACGTGCCCGCCGGGGAGGAGCGACGGAAGCATCAGACTCGCTTTAGTACATCAATGAAAAGAGAGAAAAACGTGCTTTGTGTGGAGGTTCAAGTAGACTGATGAACGGCGTGTGTTGTAAAGGTTCAAAGAGACTAATTTAAAGATGAAAGGTGATTCTCCTTTGATTCGCTGAGGTATAATGATTTGTTAGTGTATTTTTTTTTTGCTGTTTTGTCTTGTTTTTTTTGTTTTCTTTGCGTGGGTGCTTCTGCCGCTGTTGCTATTTCTTGGTACTGCTGTCGCCTTTGTTGCGTGTTGCCTCTGAGTTTTGTTTTCCCTCGGCCAAGAACGAGTTTGTTATTCTGGATAGCAAAGACTTACGCCACTGACTATGGGAGGGTTCAGGAAGTGCAGTGAACAAAGGGAAGAATTTGTTTTCCTTGTAACCTAAGATGACTTTTTATCCCGTTATCAGTGGATAGTCTAAGGTCGATCCGTACCGTGCTTTACTACGGTACTCAGTGCTTATGGTAATTGAAAAGGCAGAACACGCTCACTGTATGGGACTCGTCAAGATTATTTCCTATTTTTGTAGCTTCTTTTCCTTTATTGTTGTCCCTGCACCCGACTGACGGAGATTAAAAAATGAAGTCTTCCGTGTCGTCCAGTAGGAAATGTAGGTCTTCTGCATTATTATCTTCAGCTCCCAGCAGCTTCTAATCCAAAAGTAACCATTCACGTGTGTCTGTGCTCCGCTCTCTGTTTTCTTTATGCTCACTCTAAATACTTGAATGGGACAGCATCGCACAGCTACGGACCAACAAAAATAATGTATGAGTACGTGTGTGTGTGTGTGTGTGTGTGTGTGTGTGTGGGTGTGGGTGTGTGTGTGGGTGGGTGGGGTATATATATATATATATATATATATATATATATATATATATATATATATATATATATATATATATATATATATATATATATATATATATATATATATATATATATATATATATATATATATATATATATATATATATATATATATATATATATATATATATATATATATATATATATATATATATATATATATATATATATATATATATATATATATATATATATATATATATATATATATATATACACATATATATAAAATGTATGTATGTATATATTCCGTAATTGATGTAATGCAGATCTACCAGGAGTGTAACTTTTTTCATAACGTTTCGACTCTCCCCCAAAGTTAGCACTCGGGTCCTCCCTCCGAGCGGCGTCCCTGGAGGTGAGCACAGCAGGTGAGGGCGGCCGGCGCGTGTGGGGCCCGTGATCCGCTTACCCAGACTAATCGCCAGTAAACCCGAGTGCCGTTCGCAAAAATCTTCAAACTGGAGCTTAAATTGGCATCACTGTAATGCACCCGGCAGCAGACGCATCCATGTTTTATTGGTTCGGACGCGCCCTTGGCTAAGCCCTCTTCCATTTGGACGCAGGTGTGAGTAGGGAGGAAGGGAGGGAGGAAGAAGGGAAGAGTGGGATGGGGATGGGAGGGACCAAAGGGGTGAGGAGGGCAGGGTTCGTGTTTGTGTGCACACAGGCGTCTGCTTACGTGGAGGAAGATTATACATACAAACTCCTGATATTATCTCATTTCGACAAGATGTAATATATTAACTCTTACGAAAGAGGTGTCGGCATTCACTAACCGATCAGTAATGTTGTATGACTTAGTAGCAAAGATTAAGTTTAAGGATTTTGTAGGATAAATGAACCATCCAAAGAGGTCCAAGCAAGCTAACAAAACTAAAACAAACACTGACTGCAAGCTCCCCTGCCAGCAAGCAGCGAAGCGAGGGTAGGCAAGCAAGTGTTGCTGATCATTAACTTGTCTTGGAGTAAACGCATCAGAGAACTCGATCCAAGAATACACAACACCCCTCGGGGCGCCGCGCTCGTCCGCAGGCAACCTCTCGGATACTGGAAGCAAATATTGAATGGAAGTTGAACAAAGCAACCCAACCAGCGGAGCAGCGTCAGGAAAATGAACGCCGAAAATAGCCGCCATGTCTACCTCAGGCGTGAGTTTTACACACACACACACACACACACACAAAAAAAAAAAGGGTTCCGGTAGCTCAGTCGGTTAGAGCGCCGCACTGCAAGGCTTCACGGCCTATAGCATCGGTGGGATATCATGATGGGGCTTGTTGATCTGCCCCAGCCCGTTAGTGGTGCTGGCAAGTTTTTTTTTTTTGTGGCCATTCTTGCTTGGCTATTGCTGCCCCCCGGAGCTCAACATGATCTTCTTTAGAGAGTTTCACTGGAGCCCGGGTTGATAGATAGGTGGTCATCAGGACAACGTGTGAGTAGTTTTAGGTCACTCGGCGATTACTGAATACTATTTACAACAGCTTATATCGGTGGGCGGGGCTTGAACCTGGATCCTCCAAGACACCGATCCAGCACGCCGACCACTTAGCCACCGCCTACCCCTGATATACACATACATGTATACACACATATATACATACATATATACGTGCCCAGCGAAAATAGTGGTGAACTGCAACATATGACAGGAGAACAAAACAGGGAGTCAAAAATAGGGCTAACGATAATATAGACTAAAGTGAAGTTCATCATTTACGCATTACTCAAACAAATAGCCATCCAAAATGAAGCACCAGAAACAGACTTGCTGGAGTGCTTTCAGAAAATATCCTGTTGTGGTTGAAGCATAATTTTTATCATTGTGTTCTCCCTGCTGCCACATATGGATCAGAGGCAGGGACAATGACCGAGTCCCTCGAAAGGAAATTGATAAGTGCAGTATAAAGGATGGGGAGATCAGTTCTGGGTGTCACAATCAGGGATGAGAAAAATAAAAACCTGCAAACGGATTAGAGAAGGGACAAATATAAGTTACATAAAATAACAATCTAAATCAAGAAATTGTAATGGTCAAGGCATATAATGTAAGAGAGCGGAAGACAGATGAATAGAAAGAATGACAGACCGAGTGTAACGGACAAAAGAAGTCCCAGCGGGAGGGCGTGGAGCGGCTAGTGAGAGGAAATTAAAAAGCTGACGGAACGTTTGCCTCAGAATTGTAGACAAGAGGCACAGAGCAGAGTAAATTTAACAGAAACGAATGAAAGTGCATGGAAAAGGCCTATGTTTTGCCGTCACACTACATAGGCTGACGATAAAATGTATTCTTTCATAGCTTTTTGCTCTGCCCAAACCATACCTTTGTACAGCCTCCATGATTTTTTTTTTGATAGATGTTTTTTTCTGTCTCCTTTGGTAATCCGTTCATTTTCCTCACGTCTACTTCCTTAATCTCCTGCCCTCCCTCTTCCCCCGCAGCCTCCCTCCCGCCGTCTCCTTGGCAGCGAGCATCCCTCTCGTTGTGTTCAAGTAATTACTTAGGCTGTTAAATGGTGCCAGTTAGTCACTTACAGCGCCCCTCTCCTCCATTGTTCCACCTCAGCTTTTTGTTCCACTCATATTGTTCTCAGTGTCGCTTGGGCCTTTTACAGTCCCTTCGCGTCTCTCGTCTCTCTCGTCTCTCTCTCTCTCTCTCTCTCTCTCTCTCTCTCTCTCTCTCTCTCTCTCTCTTCTTTTTCTTCTCTCTGCTTTGAAATTCATGTTATTTTGTTCTGGTAAGTTTTAGAATTTATAGACATAACATGAAACATTTTCAATAAAAGGAACACTGTTGATATTAATGCTCCATGGAGCCTTACGACTGTCCAGTAAAGTGAGTAGTCATTAATTATTTGTATCTTATTTTACGGTGAGGCAACATTTCAACATGTGCCACTGAATGAAGGACTGAGCACATGGCTGGAGGAGCCGCACGTCACATTCTCATTTGTCAACACTGCGGAGAGACCAGATGTAAGGAACTTGAAGAACAAAAATGGTACATTATGAGGAGGCCTTGGAGAGTAACATGAAACCAAGAAAACTGACGAAGGAAGCTGCCGCTAATAGAACACTGGGAAATACCTATAGACAAAACAAGAGACTATGACGAGCTTGAGGCAGCCATGGCGAGCTATAACACATGGATACACGAGCAAGATGCACTCAGTCGGGGAGGCTCCACTTGAAGGCCAGATCTCGTCAACCAAGGAAACCTAATTCCTTTATTCCTTCATATATAAATCATTGTTTTTTTTATATTTTTTACAATGTCCCACATGGAGTCATCGACAGATCGGCTGCAGGAGGCGCCAGTGCCTGCCACGGCCAGGCTCATGTACGACCAGGCGTCCTCCGATGCGTTGCCGGAAAATAGCAGCAGTTGCAAGACCACCGGCTCGTCCTCAACAGATTATCTCTGTTCTAAGCATCGTGAAGACCTCACTGAGAAGAGTGCTAAGCATCTTGATGACCTTAGTACGCTCCTAAAAATCTTGAAGATATTGGGACAGATCAACAAGATGCCCAGTAGCCCTCCGTCCCCAGCCAGTGGGTCTCCACGCCGGCCATGGCGTGTGCTGGCGGGTCTGGTGCTGGTGGTTGCGCTCGTTGCCGCCTGGCTCTTCGTCAGGAGAGTTCTCGCTTGATTCCTTTATTTGTCTCTATTCTTGCCTCTGCATTCTCTCTCTCTCTCTCTCTCTCTCTCTCTCTCTCTTACACACACACACACAAATAAATAAATAAATATATATATATATATATATATATATATATATATATATATATATATATATATATATATATATATATATATATATATATATATATATACACACACACATATGCACACACGTGTTTACATTCGTGGGGTGCGACAAAGGGGGGAGGGAACGCTATTTTTTCTACGCTGGAAATAGACTAAAGTGTGTTTTGGGGAAAATGGAAAATAAAGATAAAGTCAGTAAAAGTTGGGGAGGTGCGGCTGGGACCATTACCCGCGCAATTAACGAGGGATGTTATGGCGTAACGAAGCGGGGATTTTTGCGGGGGCGTAAGACAAGGCGGGTCCCGGCAGGGTAGGCCGCTCCGGCCCTCCGCAGATCTCGGCGAGTGGGAGATACGGTTAACTTTAAAGTTCTTATTTTATCATACATGAGAGTCCTTCCCGTTGTTTTCCCGTCAGTTTCCCATGTTGAAGAAGTGTTTTAAATAATTTGGCTAAGTCGACTTTTCGTATGTTCCCGTCCTGTGGTCCGTTGCACTTAGCAAGGCTCTCCTCTCCTTCCCTTCCTTGTGTTCCCCCTCGTATCCTGCAGCCATCAAATTCAGACGCTGAGCCGGAACGAACACTTTTGGGAAGCGAACACAGAAATGAACAATGTGGCGAGGGAAGCTATCGTGTGCCGGGGCGGCTAATGGAGTGTGAGCCGGTAATTTCCATGATACATACTGCGGCGGTAATAATTATTATTATTTGTAATAATAGTGACGATAGTGTTAACAGTAATAATAACTGATAACAATAATAACAAAAATAACTGATTTTTATGATCAGTGTCATTGCAATATTTTTAACGATGTTATTGTACGAACACTATCTTGAAAATTTATAATTAAAATAATAATAATTAAGTAAAAATGATGATAATAATAATAATAATAATAATAATAATAATAATAATAATAATAATAATAATAATAATAATAATAATAATAATAATAATAATAATAATAATAATAATAATAATAATAATAATAATAATAATAATAATAATAATAATAATGATAATGATATTAATAATAATAATAATAATAATAATAATAATAATAATAATAATAATAATAATAATAATAATAATAATAATAATAATAATAATAATAACAATAATAATAATAATGATATTAATAATGATGATGATATATAATAATAATAATAATAATAATAATAATAATAATAATAATAATAATAATAATAATAATAATAATAATAATAATAATAATGATAATAATAATAACTATACTAATACTAATACTAATACTACTAATACTAATAATGAAAATAATAATAATGATGATAATAATAATAAAAGTAATTATATTAATAATAATAAGAATAAATATAATAATAGTAATAATAATAATAATAATAATAATAATAATAATAATAATAATAATAATAATAATAATAATAATAATAATAATAATAATAATAATTTTAATAATAATAATAATAATAATAATAATAAAATAATAATAATAATAATAATGATAATAATAATAATAATGGTAATAATAATAACAATTAAAATAATAAAAACATAATACAGTTAATAATAATAACAATACAAGTAATGTTAAAAATCGAATGGTAATGATAAATGATGATAATAATAATAATAATAATAATAATAATAATAATAATAATAATAATAATAATAATAATAATAATAATTGTATAATAATAATTTTTCTACAATAGTGAAATTATTTTTAGTATTATAATAATTATTTTTATTATCATTATCATTATTATTATACTTATTATTATTCTTATTCTTCTTCTTCTTCTTATTTTTATTATTATTATTATTATTACTATTATTATTGATATAAGTATTGTTATTGTTATTTTCACCAATGCATTACTCCTATTATTACTAAAATTTTAATCATATATAATTAACGAGACGAAGAAAAAACAAAACAACAAAGCGACTTCACGAGAGAGTACACGTCACCCTCGCTACGCTTAGAGTGAACAGGAGGCGCGGGCATGTGTTGCTGGGGTGTTAGTGTGGCAGGGCGGTGCTGCAGCGGAGGGAGGCGGAGCGACACACGGGAAAGAGGGAAGAGTGCCGAGAAAGTGTAGAGTCTTAAGTTCTGAGAGAGAGAAAAAAAATCAAAGACAGGGAGAGAGGGTGAGGGAAACGTTCTTTGGGGATCAAGAGGCTTCACTGCGGATTATCAAAGTTACAGTGTTTAGACAGATGGGGGCTGAGGCGTCGAGGGGGAAGGGGGAGGTTGGGAGGAAGAGAAGAACGGGGAGTCTGCAGTGCTACTACAATGCTACCACGCCACCATCTCCACCCACCAGTACCATCACCACCTAAGCCGTCACTACCATTACCACCACCACCATCAGTACCAATACTACCTAAACGATCACTACCATCATCATTACCACACCACCAATATCAATACTCCTTAAACCATCACTAACATCACCATTACCATCAACACCATTATCAATACCACTTTAACCATCACTAACATCACCACCACCACTACTACTTTGCCCACTACCTCCATCTCTACCACCACTGCCTCTATCACTCTCACCTCCACTACCACCCTCTCTAACATCACTATCCCTACCACCATTAGCTCTACCAACATCCCCACTGCCACCAGCTGCACTACCACCACCAGAAACTGACCTATTACCACTCAGACCATCAACGAACCAGTCATTCATATATATATCATCACAGTCACAACACTATCGTTCCATGTTTGCTTCTCGCTAGTGCATTGCTTTTGTTCACCGACCCGTCAATTTTTGGATAAAATTTTGATATACATGTTACCACTTTACTAAAACGTTGCTGCAAGAGTAAGAGTGAGTCTCCTTGATGTCCTTAATCCGGAAATTATGTTTTGTTGATATTTTTCATTGTTGAGTGTGAACAAGCAAATTGTACTGCAGTGGCTTGTTATTTTTCTCATGAATTGCCGCGCCGTGCTATCAATATTGTGAAATTTATGCTAAAGGAAAGTTATACGTATCGAGGATTATGTTGTGGGCAAAAAATATCGAACTACCACTAATTGCAGAGTTAATTGTTGGCTTTTACCAACAGCAACATGATACGGCACGACAAATGAATCATTATTGGAGGCGTGTTGACACCACTTACGCTGCCACCAATACTAATAACCCCGCCACTGTTGCCGCTGATGGAGCCGCTGTTACAACTACTACTACTACTACAACTACTTTTACAACTACGACTTTTGCTACTACTGCTACTGTTACTACTACTACTACTACTACTACTACTACTACTGCTGCTAATACTACGACTTAACACTACTACCACCACCACTACTACTACTACTACTACTACTACTACTACCTCTACTGTTATAACTACTATTACTACTTAATTGCTGTTACTCCTGCTCCTTCCACCATTTCGCTACTAATTATTTTACTCCTGCTACCTCTACTGAGTCTACTCGTAAGGGCCATCACGGTCCGGAACAATCCACCCGGCAACGGAAAACACCCCTGCCGCACGCCAGACCCTGCACCGCGGCGGCAGGGACGGAAACAGGGCGAGGTATGTGCGGCAATGTTTCGTTGGGGCTGCGACACGTAGTACGACTGTTCGGTGCAGCCCAGCCAAGGGATCGGAAAGGGGCTATGTCTCGATGGTCTGAACTCGCGGCGGACTCCCACTGTGCTTGCCCTCACGGCGCTGCGCCACTTTAATTCTCCACTTTAAACCTCTCCCAGATTCAGCAGGGATTGGAAGGCCAGATTTACTTTTCATAAAATTCATCTCATCTGGTGTCTTATCTTTATATACTTTTCCCTAATACTAAGGTTCTTAAGATCCGTTTCCTGAATCAAATTAACATATAAATATTTTCGTCTCATTTATTTGGTCTGCAGTTCCGTTCCGTGTGAAGAACGAGAAGCTTTATCAGCGACACCTTAATAATAGACTAAATCGTATTGTTTGGGATGGACATAACTTTAAGTTTGCCGATAAATCATTAAGAGAAGCTTTTCATTAAAAGTAGAAATAAAATCGAGCAAAGTCTCGAAAGATTAAGATGAAGTAATAATATTATTCCCTGCTGCATGGACTTAATTAGGATTAACTGTGAATGAAAATGAGCGTTAGAAGTTAATTACCAGAGAGAGAGAGAGAGAGAGACAAACGTAATTTTATGGACAAAAGACATACAAACAGACAGATAAACAGACACAGACAGACAGACAAGCAGACAAAAAAAAAAAAGAGGGCTGGAGAGGGGGAGGAAAAGAGTCGCGTAAAGTTAAGCACTAGGGAAAGAGAGGGTTGATGCAGCAGACCACCGGTGGGGGGGGCGCGGGGGGGGGGGGGGCGGTGAGGGAGGAGGTCAGACAGGTGGTTCATTTATCATAGTCGTCGAGGCAGAATTTGTAGCGTGCGTTATATTGTTCCCTGAGGTCCTGAGGGTGTCCTGAGCAATGCCTGAGCCTCCTCCCCTACTACGCCACCTCCCCTTTGCATTCCTCTTCCTCCTCTTCCTTCTCTTCCCTGCATCCTCCCACACTTTTCCTACCCTATTCCCCCTTTCCTTGCAGTTCAGCCTTTCCTCCTTTCTAATCTATTCTCCTTTCTCCTCCCCTTTGCATTCCTCCTCCTCTTCTTTTTTCTCTCCCCTGCATCCTCCCATACATTTCTTACCCTACAACCTCTTTCCCTGCAATTCTACTTCTTCTCCTTTTTTAATCTATTCTCCTTTCCTCTAGTACCCTTTTCCTCTGCATTATTCCTCCTCCTCCTTTCCCCTGCGTCGTCCCCTACCTTCTTTCCTACCCTACTCTCTCTTTCTCTGCAAATCTACTTCCCTCCCTCCTCTTTTTCCCCTATTTATTTTCTGCTGTTCAATTTATTCTCCTTCCTTACTCTACCCTCTTCCCCTGCATGCCACGCACATCCTCCTCTTTCATGTATCGTCTCATACCTACCTTACCTTACACTCTCTTTCCTTGCTATTCTACTTCTTTGCTTCGTCCTTTCCCCATACTATTTCTTCTGTCTAATCTATTTTTCTTTCGTATAGTGCCCTCTTCCTCTGTCTTCCTTCTCCTTCTCTATCCTGTATCGTCCCCTAGATTCTTTACTACTTTATAGTTTTACAGATATTACTCCTATTCTTAACCCTTAGACGGCAGCAGTATTTGAAGAGTAGCTCCCCAAATATGAATCGTCTATATACAGTCATTGTCAACCCTAGGACCGTAGCATAAATATAGTTACCCTACACCTCTTTCACTGCAATTCTACTTCTCTCCCTTCACCTTGGCCCTTCCTTTATCTCATCTCTAATCTATTCTCCTTCCCTACCGTGCCCCTCTTCCTTTCCCCTGTATTGGCTCTTCCTTTTCTCTTCCTTTACAGTACTCTTTTCCCTTGCATTTCTCCTTCTTCTTTCCCTTAAAATGGCCTCACACTTTCTCTTCTCTCTAAATCACTCTCCTTCCCTACCGTGACCCTCTTCCTTTCCCCTGTATTGGCTCTTCCTTTTTCTTTACACTACTCTTTTTCCCTTGCATTTGTCCTTCCTCTCTCCCTTAAACTGGCCTCAACTTTATTTCCTCTCTAAATCACTCTCCTTCCCTACAATACCCTCCTCCTCTTTATTCCTCCTTCACCACCATGTATTACCTCTACTTTTTCTCATCACTCACTCATCCTTCTCGTCCTCTTCCTCTGTTCCACCCCTAACTGCCCCTTTTCACTCCTATTTTGTTTATATTTCCTTTTCGCTTCCCATCTCCTTTTCTTTGCCTCACATTTGTCTCATTCCCTTCTTCTTTGTAATTTTTTTTCAGTACAATTTTCTCTGCCTTGAGTTTATTTCGTGTTTTCGTATTATATATCATCCTGTTACCTCCTTGCCTCGTACTTCCCCCTGGCTCAATACTACTTTATCAGTCTCATTTGCTTTCCCCTCGCTAAGCATTTCACTGTATCCCACATCCCACATTACTCTCATTTACCTTATTTCCTCTCACTTGATTTTACTGTGTTGTATTTTCACTTCTCATTGCCTTCCCTTCCTACATGCACAGTGTCTATTGCCTTGCAGTTTTCCACACTCACAAAAGTTCCCCAAATTCATTCAGATATTTTTAACCCCGTAACTATTTCTGCTGCATCTGGTTAAGCTGATACAAGTTTCTTATTTTTAAGGGGAGGTCTGAATCCCTTTCCCCGCCCCTGAACGGTTAGTCATTAATGAAAAAAGTACGTGATCAAATTATAGCTAATTCAAATCAGTTTGTTAAAGGCTCCATTAGTTCTCATTAGAAATCAGAAGCAAATGAATATGGGATTTGTGTTCTGGATGGCTTGCCGTGGGTGATCAACTGTTCAACAAAGCAAAATCTTAGTATCTGATGCGGAGTGACGCTTCCTCTTCCTCAATGAAACATCTTCAGGTGACAAGACAAGGTAGTGGGTAAACGCTTCGAGATGACCTGCATCTGGAGGACCTGAGCCAGGCACACCTTCACCTTGGCCTCTGCGGGACTCTATTGAAACTTTTTTTTTTCTACTCCGGTTCCAAAAATACTCGAGCGTCTCTGATTTTTTTCTCCCTCAACAAATTTTCATCAGCCTCCGCCCCTGCCGACCAGCGCCCTCCCCGGCGAGCAACATCCATCACACACGACTGAACACACAAACTCTCGAAAAAAGGAAACCCCAAACACGCACATAGAGGAAACACCGACCTGGCAGCCGAACAACTCCTAAGACTGGTTCGAGAAATTGGCATTAAAACTTGTGTGGGAACGAGGCCCAGCCCCCATAAAAGCAGCTCCCCCGTGAGGCTCACTGACGCACTCCGCCCAAACTTCTGCCCTTTTGATCAGCCTTGGTTGGAAGAATTACCTCCTCATGCCCAATTGTAGCAAAACTTATGTCATTGTAGATTTCCTTGGTGTGCGGCCTCCGGTTTATTCGGAAAAGTCTGTTAGGTGTTATTAGTGTTGTTTAGAGAGTACTGAACCCATATTATAAAACCTTTCGGGGCTTACACACCCACTTTTAATACAGCCTTCGTAGAGGTTGTGGGTAGTTACTTGGGTAGTTACTTGGGCCTATTGATATTTTGACAAGGATTCTACACCATGAACGTGGAAAACACTCCTGAGAACCCGACTACTCTTCTTTGTGGCCTTTGGAAATGGTTGTTATGAGAGCTGAAAGTGTCTGAAAATATGGACCCTGGATTGCTCGTGTTAGTCTTCTGAATCGTTATCATAGTCCTCACCTTCCATCAACCCCAGCACAGACCTTCCACCCTCTGCTGCAGTTTAATCCTTTCCCTGACGATCGCAACCCTCACTGACAGTCTCCTTCCCTGTATCTGCCTCGATGCCGCCTCTCCTCCATGGTAACTAACACTGTCACTGACTGTTGGTGGTCCCATGGTTCGAACCCCCCCTGCCTTAATTTTCTTTGCTTCGTTTTCTTCCTTCTCCCTCAATGCTTTCTCTGCTTCACTCACCCTCTTCACTTTACCGTCAGCGCGACAATCATGATTCAGTTTGGGTTTCTGTATCTTCTTTAAAATCACATTACATCAATTTTATATAGCATCGAAAATAACTTTTTTCTTCTCTCTCTCTCTCTCTCTCTCTCTCTCTCTCTCTCTCTCTCTCTCTCTCTCTCTCTCTCTCTCTCTCTCTCTCTCTCTCTCTCTCTCTCTCTCTCTCTCTCTCTCTCTCTCTCTCTCTCTTACTTTGCATTAAACGCATCCTCTGCCAAGGGAACAGATAAAGCAACATAACTACTTTGGCCTATTTTGTGTTTTTATCATGTATAACGACTGTATCTGTGTGTGTGTGTGTGTGTGTGTGTGTGTGTGTGTGTGTGTGTGTATGTGTGTGTGTGTTGTTAAAGTTACATGTCTTTGACCTCTCATTTGATATTTGAGCTTGTTTTGACCTCACACACACACACACACACACACACACACGGTCGGTAAAGGCAACATCTGCTCAGTTTTATGCACGCACTCTTTACCTCTTTTTTTTACATTTCCCTTCTCGGCGCATCCCCCTCGCCGCCACCCTCTCGCAGGTGAAGTCTTAATTAAGGATGTTTCCCCAGACACTGGAATGGGAAGGCAAATACGGAAGGTAAATCTCTCTTTGGCGGAGTTTAAGCCAAATAGGACTTTACCTTACCTGACTTTTGCCCAACACGAGTCCGCCGTTGTATCACCTAATTTAGCACCGCCGAGCCCACACTCAGGCCGAGAGAGAATCCTTAGTGTCGGGCTGAAGGGCTCGTGATAGTCGAGCGCTTGATAATTCGTACTTATTTTTTACCATCCTCTGCTTCCTTGTTGCTGGAAAGTGCTTTTGTGTGTGTGTGTGTGTGTGTGTGTGTGTGTGTGTGTGTGTGTGTGTGTGTGTGTGTGTGTGTGTTAAATTTAAGGGAATAGATACGTTTATCACGGTCTAAAACAATGTGTGCTATTACGTTTGTAATAAAATGTATCTCAGCCTGGTGCATGGAGGACAAAGTGGGCGCGTGAGTGTTTAACGACATAAACGAGTAGAATTTTTATTTTTCTTAGTTTCGTGTGGTGTTAAGAATGGCGGTGGTGGTGGTGATGGGGTGGCGGCGGCAGCGGCAGCAGCAGACCCAGTGGTAATGGATGGGACTCGTGGGCTTCAGGCGGTAAAATAGAGCCGGTCGTGGATCACCCATTTCACGGTGAAGTTAATTTAGCTTTTCAGAGGCACTTCGTCTCCCGCCTCCCCCTGGGTGCACGGTGGGGCGCAAGATGGTAACACGCCGACAATAAATGGCTGATGAGGAGACAGTGAGATGAACACCCAAACACGACACGGGCTGCGGCGAGCCATCCTGTTACCTTTTTGGTGGTGGTCAGATCAGGTCAGGTGTGTGTTTGTGTGTGTGGGGGGGTTCTACTTATCTGGTTCCAGTTCTCTTTTTCTTTACTTTACGTGAGCTGACCTTATTGAAACATTTCGCAATCATGATTTTTTTTTTCCCCTATCAGAAGTATATTGTCTATATTCGTGGAAAATTTGCATTTTTTTCCTCTAATACATAGCTAAGCTCAATGTTTAACAAGTAAAATTGTCGACAACCTTGTAAAACAACCCAGACTATCGCCACACAAGCCACTTGGAGGAACACCACTTAAGTGTCCCCTACGGTAAGGCTGCGGGGAAGCAACTTATGACCGGCGGGGCGCAGCTCGTGGCCCCCAAAAATCCTCCTTGATACAAGTTTCCAACATAATACCATTACAGAGGAACATCAATTCAAGCCCGAAAGTCTTTGGCCAAGCGAGCAAAAATTAGGTCACCTCTTGAATTGATAGGCAATTGTCCGGGCGGAGGGAGGATTTTGCCCTTTCTGGGTTCCTGGCATAAGGTCGGTAATATCCCGTGCAGAAAGGCCCCAGCTCACCCCTGCCGTCTGGTGCAGTAGAGAGGCACTTACCGCGATAATGTGTGTTATACCAGCAGTCCCTCTGTTCCCTAATTACCGCCCTAAGTACCATGAAAGACAGACCTACGATTATATGAACGTGAAGGATCGATGAAGTTGTTATAATGTGAACTCAGGTCGCCATTGTAGGCTTTATCGCGGCTGTCGGTAAAGACGCAATTCGTGTTTCCATAGTGAAAAACACGGGATCTCCGGCTGTTACTGCCCGACCTTACCGCGACCTTTAAAAATCTAATCCCAAACATTGGAAAAAGAGCAGAATTGGTGTTGGCTGCGTCGACAACAACAGCCCCAGCACGGCGCGCCGGCTACATTTTTGCCTCATACCTGCGACGTTAATCATGACTAATTTATGGTGTCGTTGGGCAAGGAGTGTATGTCGTTCAAGGCAATTTTTGCGGTCGTTCTTTACTGTCGTCTCTTGTAAGTCTAAAACAGTGAAGAACAGGAACGCCAAGCTGGCGAACGCAGCGGCAGTAACTTATGGCCCACACGCTGCACCCGGTAATTTAATGAGGTTCCAGGCCGCCCCGAAGACGGAGGGAAAAATTCCAAAACGGGGAGGGGCAAAAACAGACGGGTTCCAACAGCCTTGAGACCCCCTGACAAGCAGACTAATTTTCCAGACCGTTAGTCTCGTGTCCGCCACAACTCATCTCCCTCGCTCCAGGACTCGGCGGCGGAGGGGGGCAGAAGGGCGCACGACGGGGCCTGCCACCGCCAAAGGTCGTCTAATTAGGGTATAGGGGTCGGGGCGCTCTGCCACTAGGTTCTTGGGAGGAAGCCGGAAAGGGGAAGCAAAGGACTTACATGCTTCTGAACCGCTTAAGTTGCCGGCAAGGCCCTTAAACTCTGGGACATCGATTCAGGATGAGGCAATAATGGTAACTTAGCTGGAGGCGGTGGAGTTGGGAAGCCTGGGAATGCACGGTAAAGTCTCCCCGCGGTAATGGCGGCAATACTTTAACAAACGCATCAAGCATATTAATAATGATAATCAAGGAGGCTGGAATCAAGTAATCCCATTCCAGGCACGCACGGGATTGCCAGGCTGACAGAATAATGGAAATTTATCTCATTCTGGATCCATACCGGAATCACAACTCGGCAGGGACGTCGGCTGTTCCGGGTTGCGCGAGGGGACCGACTCTCCCTCGATGCTGCCACGCAAATGGATCGTCTGCCCCTCACTTTACTGTGACGAGACTTTTGCCTGACGAGGGAGCGGTGGAAACTGATTTAGCAGACAACTGGGAATAACCGAACTCTTCATCTGACCGGAAAAGACTTCCCGTCACTGTTCATACACTCCAGAGGGCGCCAGAGTGTAAGGAGACGAGTTATCTGTTTGTGTTTTTTATACTGTATTCATGGGGCGAATGCCAGATTCTTTGTGTATCACCGACTTTGCTGTAGTAATTTTATACGTATTGTCAACAAAGGAAAGTAACGATGCCAGCTTATATCATTAGATACACAAAAAAAAGCCCTCTCCGCTATCTATGATATTTGAGTATTGTATGTATAAGTCTTTAAAAGAAACCGTGAACGTATGAGTTTCTAAGAAGAATGTGTGCAATGAAGTGACAAGAATGACGTTAAAGGGTATACTGAAGATGAAAAACAAAATATTAGGAATGAAGCTAAAAATGAAACCGTCCTCGCTTCGCTGTGTCGGAGACAAAAGAGTATAATGGTTGATGTTCCTGGAACCGCTGAACAACATCGTCTGCCGCCGCCCGTGTGCTAAACATGGACATAATATTGAAATACATTAGCTGCGACACAATGGCTACGACTGAAGACTGACGGACTTACCGGTGTGCGTGCGCTGGTGGGCCTTGAGGTGCGAGGACTTGGTGTAGACTTTCTTACATCCGGGGAAGAGACATTTATGCACCCGGCGTTTGGCGTCCGGGGAAGTGTCTGCCGCCCGCGGATGGACGCCCACCATGCCTCGAACTCCCAGAGTTAGATTACTGCTGTTGGTGTTGTTACTGGTCTTGAGGGGCAAGGAGGTGGTGAAGGAGATATACTTTGGCACTTGTGAGCGGGCGTGAACCTTTAGGAGCGTAGGTGTGTGTGCGACGGGCGACGTCTCCGGGGAGGAAGGCGGCGTCAAGGTGGGTATGTTGGGGGCTGACTTGGCGGCGAGGAGCTTCGCCGCACCGAAGAACGACGTGCTTGACGAGCGTCGCGCTCCGGATTCAAGTCGCGCGTCCGTCGCCATGTCTTCTGATGACGCCCAGGAAACCAGTGACCGGCCGCGGGTGGGGCTCTGGGCGCCCACGCTGCTGGGGGCATCCAGGTCACCTTCCAGGGAGGCGAGGGAGGAGGCTGAGGAAGAAGAGGACACAGACACGGAATCGAGCGATCGTTCTGAGCCACACAAATCATCTTGACTCAGTGGATCGTCGAGGTCCTCCAGAGGCTCGTCTTTGACAACGACGTCGTCTGTCTTGTCACAGCTGTCGCGGTCATAATGTTCCCGCTTGATGTTGAATTCTGCGCTGAGGATCTCAGGCTTCACCTTCACCAGGAGGCGAGAACTGCGGCCTCCCTTCACGGACCGCCCCAGCTTGGTGTAGAAGCGCACCGGTTGTGCCTGAGAGTCATGAGTGAACTCCTCGTAGAAAGCATCGATCTCGCAGCTGCCAAGCTTTCGTCCTCCTTTTACTCGAGGCTCGTCCTTCAGGTAGCGATCCATCTCGTAGCAATTCTGCAAAGAAAGAAAGTTCTGTTTTAGATCCGGAGAACTGTGGCCACCAAAAAAATTATGTATCGACTTTCAGGAAGTTTTTGTTCCATTGCCATTTTTATGCTATAATGTATTACTGACAAAATAACACGTCTTTAAAATACAGCTCAAATTCATTACACTGGACGAATGCAAGCGTTCTACCTTTAAAATAAAATTTTTACACTCGTTGTTATTTTCATTTCAGCTTCAATTTCCACGTGTCGCATTTTTGGGTGTGCTAAATCAGAGGCGAGTGTGAATGAATGATATGTGTGTACTATATATATTTGTCCATGTTTGTGATGAAATATAATATGACTGTATTTGCCTTATAATGTTTTATGTCCAGCGATACGATATTTATGGAGAGCAGTGGGTTTATCGTGTTTTCTGTGCCTTGTAGCATATTTCAGTGTTTGTGCAAAGACGAAATATTCCCAAAAAACTCTCTCTCTCTCTCTCTCTCTCTCTCTCTCTCTCTCTCTCTCTCTCTCTCTCTCTCTCTCTCTCTCTCTCTCTCTCTCTCTCTCTCTCTCTCTCTCTCAACCCCTCCTCCCCCCCGGCAACCCTACCCCTTAACCTGTCTCCTGATTTCGTGTTCAAGAGACACACACTTAACCTGCCTCCCTCGCCTTCCTCAGCCTCCCGGGAGCCGCTCCGTCACCGCCTTTTGATCTGATGACATTTTGTATCATTGTGTTGACCCCGAGGCGGAGAGTAGGCCAGGGAAATACGATTGAACATAGAGGAGGGCGTCTCTGAATGAAGCGACTGCGGGTAAAAGAGGAAGAGGAAGAGAAAGATAAAAAGGAATCGAAGGTGAAGAAAAGAGGAGGAGGAAGAGGAGGAGGAGGAGGAGGAGGAGGAGGAGGAGGAAGAGGAGGAGGAGGAGGAGGAAAGAAGGCAAGGTATGAACTAAAGAGAAAGTGGTTGAGATAAAGAAGACTAAGGAGAATAAAGATGAAGGCGAGGAGGAGGAGAAGGTAGTGAAGAAGGGTGGGGAAAGGAATGTATTTACCTCTGCGAAACAAGTTTAAAAGATAATGAATGTAAAATATATAAAGACACGCATGAAAACACTTGGTTGATGTCGTTAATAGAGTGGAAATTAGAAGAAGAAAAAAATCGTTTATACTTTGGCAGCATAACACAACAACAAATGATTAGTTTCCCATTAGTGTAGACGAGCGGCACGGAAATAAAGTTATTGCAGAAATACAAAAATGTTACGCAGGAAATACAACGTTCGTGCTTAGCTTTATACAGAAATTAAAATCTCACACTTTGAATGCGAAGAAAAAAAAGAAGCAGGGATAAAGAGAATGTCAAGGAAAAGCAGGAGGGAAGAGAGATTGGTGAAGGAATGGGAAGAGTCCGAGGAGGAGAAGGAAGAGGAAGGGGAGAAGGATGAAGAACAGGATGAGTAGGAAAAGGACAAAATGGAGGTAAAAGATAAAATGAAGAAGTTGGTGGACTGCGAGAAGTAAGAGAAAGAAGAAATGAAGATGGAGGAGAAAGTGGAGTATCAGGAGATGGTGAAGAAAGAAAATATGGATGTTGAAGAAGAGTGAGAAAATAAAAGATTGAGAAGAAAAATACTGAAGTGGAGGAGAAGGAGAGGAAGAAGAAGAAGAAGAGGAGGAAGAGGAGGAGGAAGAGGAAGAGGAAGAGGAGGAGGAGGAGGAAGAGGAGGAAGCGGAAGAGGAGGAGGAGGAGGAAGAGGAGGAAGAAGCCGCGGTGTTTGCCATGGTGCTGGTCTGGCTTTGAGTGTTTGCCCGGAGTTTGCCCCTAGAAGCCCCGGACGGTATGGGCTGCCGTGTAAAATGTTGCTTGATTGGCGGAATGAGGTAAAGTGCGTGCAGGTAATGGCAGGAGGGGCGAGGGTAATTATTTATGGTTTTGCGCTTCCCCGCCTCTAATATATTATGCTTTTACGCTCATGTCCACGTCGACACACGGCACAAAACACCGCCACAGGGAACTCAAATAGCATCGCACCGACGGCTCTTCGTTCATCCTTAATATTAATGTCTCTAAATTGGTCCCGAGTTATTTCCTTGTTGATGTTACTAATCCCTCTCCTTCCGCTTGTGAATACGAAAAAAAAAAAATTATGGTTTGATATAGAAAGGGAGACTCGCGTGATCCAATGAGCAGCGTATTGTCTCTTTACTCATAAGTGATAAGCGTTGGCAACAACTTCAAGATGTCTTTCCTATGTGGTGGTAGTCATGTGCGGCGCGTCCAACCCCTAGATTTTAACACCAGTAGCAGCCAAGTGTCATACCTAACGCTTAGAATCTCTCATAACTCGCCTTGTAGTGCTACCATGTATACTTTACCGAGCGCTGCGTAGTCCCAGCACACCATGAAGCCTCCCATGCATTGTTCTCTAAATCATGTCGTAGCAGACCCACCGCCTCCTCGCACGACTACCCACCTCCGCACCCATAAACGTGGACCACCTCCTCGAAGAGCCTCTTAGTGTCACGCGATAGGGGCACTTACGACGGCATTGATCACTATTTAAAGCGACTTTCCCCGCGGCGGCCCATTCAAGCTGTCCAGTGCGGTGTCAGCGATAGAGTTAACGTTGCCGGACGAAGGGATGGGATGGCCGGGCGGAGCGGCTGTTGAGGGAGGGTAGTGGCTGGCCGTAAACCTACACACACACACACACACACACACGCACACACACAGGCATTGTTCGTCCGTGGGTGAGTGAGTGAGTACAGGAGACGAGGCTTAATATGGAATGGCTGTTGATGAATTGTTTTTAGGTGGTAAGTGATTGAGAGAGAGAGAGAGAGAGAGAGAGAGAGAGAGAGAGAGAGAGAGAGAGAGAGAGAGACTTCCTCCCCTGCTTGAAGGATATGCAGCTCCTCGTTCCCCGCGCCTTTGTTTCCTTATGATATTCTCGAGCGCCTCCCCGCATGCCTGGCTGTGTATCGTCACCTCCGTGTTATTGTGTTGCGTCGCGGAGGTGAGATGTTTACCGGAGGGCGACACCTACACATCCTCGCCGGAAAAAAGTGTGTGTGTGTGGGGGGAGAAGGGAGTGAGGAGTATATGTGTGTGTGTGTGTGTGTGTGTGTGTGTGTGTGTGTGTGTCTGTGTGTGTGTGTGTGTGTGTGTGTGTGTGTGTGTGTGTGTGTGTGTGTGTGAGGTGCTTTGTTCGTATCACGCGGCATACCAGAATTGTGATAAAGCCATTTACGATGCTTGTTATGTATTCCAGGCTTGTGTGTGTGTGTGTGTGTGTGTGTGTGTGTGTGTGTGTGTGTGTGTGTGTGTGTGTGTGTGTGTGTGTGTGAGAGAGAGAGAGAGAGAGAGAGAGAGAGAGAGAGAGAGAGAGAGAGAGAGAGAGAGAGAGAGAATGCTGAATGATAAGGTAAAAAATAAAAATCCTCACTTATTTAATACTCGGAAAATGAAAACTAAATAAACAAAATATCTAAAGGAGGTGAAAGGGATTTAAAGAGCTTTAGGATATGAAAAAAAAACTAATCATAAAAATTGAAGGAAGAAAAAAAAAAGATGAGGAAGTAAGGTAGAGTGAGGGGTAGGAGGAAGAGGAGGAGGAGGAGGAGGAGGAGGAGGAGGAGGAGGAGGAGGAAGACACCCGCACAGGTAACAAGGCAGAGGTACGTGTGACCTTGGAGCCTGCACCTCTCCATACTTGCGCCACCACCTGCTCGCTCCTTGCTTCCTTCCTCCCCTCCTCTCCTTCTTCCTTCTTCTCTCCTTCCTATTTCCCTCTTTCTTTCTTCAGTCCTTCTTTCGTAGTTCCACTGTTTTTGCTTTCATTTGTTTTTCTCCAATCATTTATCTCGCCTCTCTTTATTTTTTTTTCTTCATATTCTTAGTATTATCTTCCTTGCCTCCTTCCTTGTCTCCTCTCCTCCTTCCTTCTCCCTCTTTCTCTTTAATACTCCTTCCTTCTTTCGTAATTTTTTTTTCTCCAACAAATTCTCCTTCCTATCTTTGTTTTTTTATGTATTTTTTTTAGTCCCTCCTTCCTTCCTTCCATCCTTCCTCCTTTGCTACCTCATTTCCTCTTTCTTTCTTCCCTTTTTTCTTCTTTACTCTTTCCTTCTTTCGTAATTCTAATATTTTAGCTTTCATTTCTTTCTCCAGCAATTTTCTCCTCCTCCCTTTCTTGTTTTTTGTTTTTTTCTTACTCCTTCCTTCCTTTCTTCTTTACTGATTACTTCCTTGTCTTAATATTTGACCCCTCATTTTTGTTCTTCCTATTTTCTCAGTGTATATTTTTTCTTCTCTTTCTTCCATCTTTTCTTCCTTTGTTATTTTACGTCTTTCTATTTCTTCCGTTTGTTTTTCATTTTCCTATCCCACCGCGTTCTCATCACCCTTCCTCCACTCCGCTCTTTCCTCACTCTCCCTTTGTCTATCAACCGCCTCGTCCCTCCCTCCTCCTCCTCCCCTCCTCCCTTTACCTTCATTACCTTCCTCCTCCGCCTTGGTCCTATTTCCCCGTCCCTTCGTAAATCAAATTTTCAATCCCTTCCTCTAAATCTTCTGGTACTGAATCGCCTCCACGCAATAGCGAGATCCTCGAAATAACACACGCGAGGATTCGATAAAACTCTGCAGTGTGTGTGTGTGTGTGTGTGTGTGTGTGTGTGTGTGTGTGTGTGTGTCGGGTGATCGTTTGAAAGCCTGTTTTATTTCGGTTTTGACTTTGTGTATTTTGGAAAGTGACATTGGGGGAGATGAATTTACACACACACACACACACACAATACCGTACCTGCATTACCAGACCCCCTTCAATATTAATGTTTTTTTTTGTTTACCTGTTCTCATTTGCGGTATCACGTTTTTCTTTCATAATGGGAGACACGTTTAGGAACATTCCATCATTGTGTGTGTGTGTGTGTGTGTGTGTGTGTGTGTGTGTGTGTGTGGCGGGGGGGATGAGAGAGAGAGAGAGAGAGAGAGAGAGAGAGAGAGAGAGAGAGAGAGAGAGAGAGAGAGAGAGAGAGAGAGAGAGAGAGAGAGGCAGGGAGGCGTGATGTCACCTCTCCATTCAACAAAATTCCTCATGAGTTTGCGTTTTGTAACTCAACCAACGTGTTCATTCTCACGCTGAATCTCTCTCTCTCTCTCTCTCTCTCACACACACACACACATCATTGCTAGGTGTACACACTTTCTCACGCTGAATCTCTCTCTCTCTCTCTCTCTCTCTCTCTCTCTCTCTCTCTCTCTCTCTCTCTCTCTCTCTCTCTCTCTCTCTCTCTCTCTCACACACACACACACACACACATCATTGCTAGGTGTACACACTTTCCTAGTCTTGGTAAGAACACATGAATAATGCAAACTTTCTGGAGACAGTAGAGGAGCTGGATTTCCATTCCATACCTGAGTACTACCACGCGCACACGTATGAAAAAAGAAAAAGAAAAACAGTATGCCAGGAAGAAATAATAGTATACATGTAGAGGTAGGTAACGACAGGCCTTCGACTCGTCTCAACCATAACCACCACAACCACCATCATCATCATCAGAAGCACCACTTAACCACAGCAGCAACAACCTTTAATCATCACTACGCCACCCTTTACAAGTGCAGTTTACAAAGGGGTTTCAGATCGACTGGCGGGCTGGTTCCCCACTTTCTCCTATCATATCGAGAGTCCAACGTCCCGTGATGACAAGGAAGATTTTTTGGGTTGTCCTTGACGTATGAGAGAAAAAAACAGAACAAAGTCAGTGTCAGATTTGTCATTGTTTTTCATATTGATTTTTAGGGCCATTTTTGTATAGTCTGTTCAATACACTTCAGAGAGAGAGAGAGAGAGAGAGAGAGAGAGAGAGAGAGAGAGAGACACACACACACACACACACACACACACACACACACACACACACACACACAGAAGATAATTTTCCGGTAGTCTGCGCCGCGCAAACAAACGCTTGTAGTAAAGAGGTACAAACTCCACCCTCGACGTCTTTGTTTTCCCTCGTCATGCGCGAGACTCGGCCTTGCCTCCACCCACGCCCCAACACCCTCACGCCCACTCCCTCACATCCACCACACTTGCTCCTCCACCCTCGCACACATCTACACCTTCACACCAACACTCCTTTCACATTCTTTCCTCTCCCACAACTCTGCCATGTTCTGTTTTATCCTTACCGCCTTCCTCTTTCTCTACTTCACACACACACACACACACACACACACACACACACACACACACACACACACACACACACACACACACACACACACACACACACACACACACACACACACACACACTCACAAAACTGTCGCTCCTGCTTATGCTCACGTCGACGTACTCATGTAACATTCAACGTATATTACTATCCGTCTCAAATTGAGCCCGTATGTGTTTCGTCAGCCATCCGCATAAGAAGATTCCTCGCCTCTTCCCACGCCCGGTCCGCCCCGCCTCGCCTCGCCTCCATCACACATCAAACGTCGGATCAAATGCATAAGCTGGCGGGGACCGTAATTTCTGCCGCCAACATCCTGTAAAGTTTCCTTCCACACGTAACAATACACCTAATGGTTACGTCGGGACAAGTCTAGAGGAGCATGCCGTCTTGCACCTCGTCCCTGGAGAGAGAGAGAGAGAGAGAGAGAGAGAGAGAGAGAGAGAGAAAGAGAGAGAGAGAGAGAGGGGGGGAGCTTGGAAGAGGAGGAAAAGAAAGAAGTGGAGGAGGGAGAAGCGGCTGGAGGAAGATATCTTGTCTAGGAAAAAGAGTAGCGGCTTTAAGTTTTATTTCCCTCCCAAATCCCTCGCCATCAGGGATTATGGTCCTTAGCGGCAAGTCGTTAAAGTTCATAATGTATATGCAACAGTCTGCTGGTTGCTTCATCCCCAGCCTCCCGTGCCGCCCCCACGAAATATGCTGGCTCTGCACCCCGACCCCCTCCCCTACGCGCCCTTACCTACGCTGCTTCCCCTTTCCCTTAGCTCCTCTACTCCCATGCTCCTCCACACTGCTAGTCTTTCTCCTCACTCCCACAACCAACACCATCATCATAACAACGTCATTGTCGCGACCACACACCACCACCACCACCACCACCATCATCATCACTACCTCTTCCCACCGTCACCACCTCTGTGTCCATTGTTTCAAAGTCTAGCATATATTTCCCCTCGTTTGTCCCCCGGCTCGTGCCTCTCAGGATGGTTGTCAGTTTCCCCATCATCATAATAACACTGATGGGGGTTGTCTTCATGCCATACTTGCCAGCTTATCCACGCTACAGGAGTCACTTAACTGAAAGAGTCGTTTGGCATCCAGTTATATAATTGGTATTACTATTGATGACGAAATAAAGATAAATGCTAGGTCTGCGATTATTTAGTTTACTTTAAGAATTGTTACCAAGTTAAGAATTTGGTCATGTGTAACGAATTCGTAGGTTTAAAAAAAATATATTATGATGCTTTTCTCTACTTTCCAGGTGCTGACGCCCGCGTAACGCCGGAAAGGTTCACGCAGGTTCTTCCGCATGTCAGTCAGGTAAAATTTTTGTGGCATTTTTGCAGCGCCGTTTCCTATGTGTGTGTGAAATTGAGGAACTGGCACTTCTGACAGCTCGCCGAACACCCTGAAGTAACAAGGTTGAGAGGGTCTGAACTTCGTGTGGGTGAGAGTTTAGGCGAAACAGAGTTAACGTGGGCGAGAATAAGGGAAGGACGAGGCGTGGGATGAAGACAATCGAGCCACGGGAAGGGCGTGCTGATGGAAACGTGCTGAAGCGAGAAGAGAAACGTAGGAGAGTGCATGGGGAAAAGAGAGGGGACAGAAGAGAAAGGGGCAGGTGTAGATCTAAAACGCAGGGTAAATGAAGTTTGTTACCTTGTACTGCGAGCGTAATTAGAGGACAAGGAGGGGGCGGGACGCTGGGGAAGTCTGCTAGGAGTGCTGTTACGTTGTTGTTACGCAAAAGTTAACAGGAGTTGAACAAGGATGGGAAGAGAAGAGAAACGGGCAGGTGTAAAGAGAGTATAAGGAGAGTAAAGGAAAGGACAAAGAGGGGCGGTACGCTGGGGAAGTATGTAAGAGTGTGGTTACGTTGTTGTTACGCAAATGTTAACAAAGAGTTGAACAAGGATGGGAAGAGAAGATAAACGGGCAGGAGTAAAGAGAATATAAGGAGAGTAAAGGAAAGGACAAGGAAACGGAGACAATGAGCAAGTCTGTAGGAGTGTGGTGAAGGTGGTTACGCAAAAGTTAACAAAGAGTTGAACAAGGGTGGGAAGAGAAGGGGACAGGTGTAAAGAGAGTATAAGAGAGAATATAGGGAAAGGACAAGGAGAGGGACAGAACAAGGAGGCGGGAGACGCTGGTAAAGTATGTAGGCGTGTAGTGAAGGTGTTGTTACGCAAAAGTTAACAGAGTGTTGAACAAGGATGGGTAGAGAAGAGAACGGGGCAGGTGTAAAGAGAGTATACGGAGAGGAAAGGAAAGGACAAGGAGAGGGGGTTGTTGAGATGTTACGCAAAAGTTAACAAAGCGTTGAGGAGCGATGCAAGTCACGTCAGGGCGAGGCGGAGTGACGAGAGGTCTTGATATAGAACTTGCTGAAAATGAGATGCGAGTGATTGCCCGGATGGTGAGGCATGACATCAGGCTTACCGGGTGAAATTAATAAGCAACTGTGAACTACGTATAATGTGAAGCTGGATAGTAAAGGTTTATGATCGTTAAAGAATTCGCTTTGACGAGGTAAATAATAGTAAATTTTGTCCTTGATGAGACTTAAGACATCTGCACCTCACCGAACCAAGAGGGAAAGTATTACGTAGCTGTTAAGTAAGTGAACAGTTATGATCGGTGAGAAAGATTGAATATACACACCTCTATAAAAAAAAGAAATACCGGAGAGCAACAGAAGGGCGAGCTGAGGGCATGAGGTGACGGAGGGCTGCGGTTGGTGGCTTGAGGAATGAATAGGGATGTGGGTTGTGCGGGAAGAGGGGAGTGGAGGGCGGGAAGGGAGGGAGGAGAGGCTGACGTCACCTTTTGCGGTCACAGCTCAGGTATGTCCGGCTGTTCGAGATACGTAGGTGAAGGTCACGTGGCCTCGCACAACCTGTTTTCCATTCTCTTCACTCCGCTGTGCCAGTTTCTTTCCCCTTCGTCTGTTTCCATTGGTCTCAGGTGGCGTCCAACTCGTGTTTCCTTGGTTCAATGTTTTCATACCTACTACGCAGCGTTTCATCAGCACAGCGGGAAATTTTCTTAAGAGATATAAGCTGACAAGTAAGATGATCTCACTGGTTCGCGATTCTTGTCCACTATTTCCTTCTTTATAATAATTGTTCCTGGTGAACGCTGATTATTTCTTTCCTCGGTGTCTTGCCACTTTTTCCTCCCCCGCTGCCCTGCGACCCGACACAAGGGCGACGGGCATACCATAGAACCCCCATGACAACGGCTGAAACTGTGTGTGTGTGTGTGTGTGTGTGTGTGTGTGTGTGTGTGTGTGTGTGAATTATTCAATGTATTCGCTTTAGTGTGTGTGGAAAATTATGTTCATTGCATTTTGAATCAGAAAGGTTTGAGAATTATGCTAAACTTATTTATAATTTCAAATATGATGCCAGCGAAGATAATATAAATCTGAAGCAGAGAGAATGAAAAGGAAGGAGGGGGAAAAAACCCGTAAACTTTCTTGGTTATTTAGTTGGCGCATCAGGAGGGAGTGCATCAGTAACCCCAACAGGCACTTACATGTCGCCAGACTTCCTCCAAGTGTCAGACTCTGCCAGGGGGTTGGTGTGTGTGTGTGTGTGTGTGTGTGTGTGTGTGTGTGTGTGTGTGTGCGCCGCGGTGCCCCCAGTGCCGGCCACTTCAGGGCCAGGGTCGGGTCGGCGAGGGGCGTACATTATGTAAGGTGGTGGCGCCTTGCATGCTGTCTGGCGCACCACCAGGAGCACAGGCAGTAAGATACTGCCCCGGAGGGAGATTAAGGAAGAACAAGAGATTCAGGCAAGAGAATGTAGCGGGAATGTTTGGGGTAGTGCAGATCCAGGATGATTTAGTTCGTGTCGGTGGATCCCTCGTGAACACAAGGAGAGGGACGAGTGCTGGCGCCTTTTATGGTACTCGGTCTGACGTTAACGTGTGGCTCTTATTAATGGAGCACCGGAGACACCCAGGCCTGAGGGGGACTTGGCGCACAACAACTGCGTGCGCCAGTGAGCCGAGGACGCAGACGCGTCTTAGTTTTTTTTTTTTTAAGAGTCTGCTTCAAGACATTCGATTAAATGTCCAATTGATATATCATTATTATGTATGGAATAGTGCTGGTATTTAAAGGCTATAAACGTAAAACTAATGAGACGTGATCCACATTTAGTTCTCGTAAGTCTTTCCGTGAACCTAATTTAAAGGAAAACGAGCCTTTTCGGAGCTTTCCCAAACTGTTTTCGCAAACAACAAAGAACTCGAGTCAGAGGTTCGTTAAAAGGCAATTGACTCGGCCCGGTATTGGCCTGTCGCCATTCAAAAATAATGTGCACAATTTCTCACCTTTTTATGAGCGTCTGTCGCCGTAAAGTGTCATTTTTTACCATAATGATTACATTTCTGCGCCTCGGGAAAATATATATACATGTATGTGAGGAAAAAATCTTGAAGCCCTGCACTGGTGGGGAGACGCTGCATCGCCCCCCAAGGCCACACAAGTAAAGGCCACCACTCTGCAGGCACTAACGTGGACGCGTTCATTATTTTATTTGCATTTTAATGAAGCCCAAACAGGAATAACGAACACACTTGAGTCCCGCGTGAAGGAAGCATGCGTGATGGCAGCCGGGGGAAGAGGAGGAACCTTTATCACCCTGACATCACCCACCCACGCCCACGCCCCCTCCCCTGGCTCACGGCCCCACTCCACCCTCCCAAACAGTCTGTTCTTCGCTCTTTCAGAAATGCTTTAACTTTTTTAGGTTTATTTTGCCCTTTGCCTGACTATGGTGTAAAAGGATGGCTGTATCGTGAATGAGCACACACACACACACACACACACACACACACACACACCGTACCCGGCCACACCTACATGCACGTAAACACGCAAGTGGACACCTAAATTTATATTCTCCTCTCCCTAACACCTCGGGTATATACATGAGCGCTACTCCGCGGGGTGAACGGCCACAGAGAACTCACTCCACCCACAACATAAGGGCCGCGGAGTCCCCACCAAGGGCAGACGTCCACACATTCCTCACCTCACGTCTAGTCGATCACAGGCTTACCCACACTACAATACGACATCAACACACCCACACCCATGCATAGTTTTTTTTTACAGCAGAGGAGACAGTTCAAGGGCGTAAAAAAAAGAAAACAATAATGAAAAAAAAGCCCGCTACTTACTGCTCCTGAATAGAGTAGAGAGGAGTGGCCAAAAAGAGAAATCACTTTGGCCCATTTACACATACATTTGGGGGCTTGCACACCCACACACGACAAGGCTTTGGTAGAAGTTGTGGGTATGTCCATGGGTAGTTTCATGAGCATAGTGATAGACTGATAAGGCTTTTGCACCACGAATGTGAAAATACTCATGGAAACTCGACTGACCTCCCCTGTGGGCTTTAGATATATGCTTTGTGCGAGTCGAAAGGTCGGTATTCTCAGACGCTCCAGCCGATCACATCAACTATTTCCAAGGGCCAATAAGGAGATTAATCGGGTTCTCGTGAGTGTTTCTATAGGTTCGTGGCACAGAATAAGAGTCAAACTACCACCAGGGTCATCAAAGTACCCGTGGAAATACCCAGAAATCCTAAGAAAGCTTTGTCAAATTTGTGTTCCTACTCGCTGAAGTGTTTAAGAATATGACCCTAAATCCGATACACCCACACTGGTTCTTTCTCACCTCCATGTATGCTTTCAGATGGACTAGTTGAGCTTGTTTACTATGATGGATGGCATTCATATACACGCGTTTCACATGCGATTGACTGACTTTCTCTTTCTTACACACACACACACACACACACACACACACACACACACACACACACACACACATACACACACACAGCACATTATTCCTTCCTCTCATCAGATGTTAGTCGTGTCTACACCTGTTTATGTCCATTCCCGCACCACGCCCTCCGATCCGCGCCGAGATGTGATATAGTCCTCGAGCCTCTCTCTCTAACACACACACACACACACACACACACACACACACACACACACATGATCTAAACGACCGTAAAGTTTATTAGACACCAATTTGTTGTAGAATTTATTACCGAATCATTTCTACCCCTCGACTTTCCAAGAGCTCTGCGTACGTTCTTTTTTTTCGTCCGGTGTCTCGGTTCTCTTAATGTAGACTCGCTCATCGACTCCCGTAACAGTATTTCAGCCTTCCGAGTAGTGAACTGTAGTAAATTCATCTTGATTAAGCCGTTTTCCTCCCATTATTTTATTTTCGCCTCGCGCCCGGGTGTTTATGGCGCCGGGATATGTAAAGCGGTCACACGTTGCGAGACATAACTGCCGTGTAACTTGCCAGGAGTGAGTGTAGCGTGAAAGTAATCTGAAAAATTTAACTAAACCTGTGCGGCGATTCTTGTTCTATTTTATTTTGTTCCTTTCCGTTGCTCGTCTTCAGTTTGTCGTGCACTAATGATATGTATTTTCGAGCTTGTTTACGCATGCTTGTTATCATTAAAGTTACGTTGGGTGGGTTGGGGAATACGTGCGAGGTAAAAGCACTAGCCACAGAGACTGAGCGACTCGTGTTTCCCTTTTGATCGTTACTACAACCGCCTGATTCTTTCGTTCCTGTGCAGCACCGCTCTTGACTGCGGCCACATTTCATCAACAGAACCCTACAATTTTTAAACTCTCTCTCTCTCTCTCTCTCTCTCTCTCTCTCTCTCTCTCTCTCTCTCTCTCTCTCTCTCTCTCTCTCTCTCTCTCTCTCTCTCTCTCTCTCTCTCTCTCTCTCTCTCTCTCTCTCTCTCTCTCTCTCTCTCTCTCGATGTAACACCTTCATGCAGAATTCATCCACAATTGATCAGTCTCTTAATGGTTGCTATTCTTTTTATAAGGTTCACACTAACCGTCTCATCCTCACACTTAGCCAGCCAGCGCCACACATCCTCACTCACACGGTCACACTATCTCAACAACTACACGTCTCTACCCTAACATTTACGTCACCCTTACACCCTTACAAGAACCTAAGACTTACGCCACCCTGCACTTACGTCACCATCATTCTATAGCCAACCCAGCATTTACGCTACTCCGCTCCCACACTTACGCAACCCGATCTTACGTTTCACCCCCCATCCCCACACTTAGGCCACCCACACATTTATACCCCGTCCCCTCTTACGCCACTCTCACCTTCCCCTTAGCGAGAAGACGCAGCGGGAGGAGGACGCGAAATCTGGCCGTGTCTCAGGCCTTTAGTGAGGTTTGGATTTATGAGGCTTTAGTATGCGTTGTCTCGACGTTTTATCTGAGCAGACATTATGTGAGAGGCCGGGGAGGGGATAAATCTGGCAGAGTGAGTAGCGGCAGGGTGGTAGGAGGGCAGGAAGGGAGGAAGGGAGGTAGGGCGGGAGACTCGAGCGGGCGGGCGACGGAATGGGAAAAAGAAAAGGGGGGAGGAAAGTCTTAGAACAAAGGGACTTGAGTTGAAAAAAAGACGAAAAAATAAGCTGAATCGAAAGAAAAGTAATCCAAAAACGAGAGAGAGAGAAATGAAAGGAAATAATCTCAAAAGGGAAACAGACTAAAGATATTATTACAGAAGAAAAGATCGGGGGAAGAGAAGACGCTTTTTGCCGGGAAACGGAAAAATGGAACAAAACAAAACAAAAAATAAGATGAAAGAAGAACGGGCAATCGGAGAAGAGAGAGAGAGAGAGAGAGAGAGAGAGAGAGAGAGAGAGATGGAACAAAACAAAACAAAAAATAAGATGAAAGAAGAACGGGCAATCGTATAATATAGAGAGAGAGAGAGAGAGAGAGAGAGAGAGAGAGAGAGAGAGAGAGAGAGAGAGAGAGAGAGAGAGAGAGAGAGAGAGAGAGAGAGAGAGAGAGAGAGAGAGAGAGAGAGAGAGAGAGAGAGAGAGAGAGATAAACTTCTGTACCACGTCTTTCTGTACCCTTCCTGTCTTTGTCCCTCCTCCTCCCTGCTGCCTGCTTGGTCCCGATGCTCCACTCTCGCCCTCGCTGTGTCTCTCGGTCTGCTTAGCTCGAGTGAGGCGGGTGAGTGAGCGCCGGCATTCATCTTGGTCCAAATGATAGTAATCTGCCTCGGGATTCTTCTTTCATTCACGATTGTTGCTTTTCGCGTTTGTCTGTCGCGCGCCCTTTTGTCCCTCTCGAGTGTCGTCTCCTTTCATAGTCTTGTTGTTATTGTTGTTGTTGTTGTTGTTGTGTGTGTTTCCTACTTTTTCTTCATGAGTGTCTTCGTTTTTGGGGAATTTTTTCTTTGTTTAGCTGTTCTGTTTTTTTATTCACTTGTTTTTGTTTTGTAGTATTTCTTTTCTTTAGTTCTTTCTTAACTTCCACATATCTTTTTTATTACTCTCTCTCTCTCTCTCTCTATCTATCTCCTATATTCTCATTTCCTCCTGTTTTCTTTCCTCATTTCCCTTCCTCTCTCCCCTCGTATCTCTATCTCCCACATTCTCAGTTCTTTCTGTTTTCCTTCCTCTTTCCCTTAACATCGCATCTCCCTTCCTCTGTCCTTTCATCTCTTTATCGTCCACTTTCTCAGTTCTTCCTATTTTCTTTCCTCATCTCCCCTCCTCCCTCCTCTCGTCTCGATCTTCCACATTCTCAGTTTCTCCTACTCTTCCTCTACTCTTTCCCTTAATTCCACCTCTGCTTTCCTTTCTCTCTTCTCTTCTTTGTCTTCCACATTCTCAGTTTCTCCTACTCTTCCTCTACTCATTCCCTGAACTCCACCTCTCCTTTCCTCTCTCTCTCTTCTCTTCTTTATCTTCCACATTCTCTGTGTCTCCTACTCTTCCTCTCCTCTTTCCCTTAACTCCACCTCTCCTTTCCTCTCTCTCTTCTCTTCTTTATCTCCCACATTCTCAGTTCTTCCTATTTTCCTTTCTCTTTCCCTCAATTCCGCCTCTCCCCTCCTCTCTCCCTCCCTCGTCCCCACACCTCCGCAGCCTCAGATGGAGTTCATAGCCGCGGGTCATCTGGAACTGCCTCACAGATGTCAAGTTTGTCGGGTCCACCGCAGCTGTCTGGTCACCGCCCGCGTCCCACCAACACACACACACACACACACACACACACACACACACACACACACACACACACAAGCACACTGCCCTCACCTTTGCTATTTATTTACCAACAATTGTCCCTCTTGCAGGCACATATCCCCCTTTCACTCTTTTTTTACCTTCGTTACGCACTCTCCAATTACTCTATTCACACCCTTACTGGACTAGCACATCCCAAGACACACCCACACGCTAGTTTATTGGATCCACGCTGACTCACACTTCCTCCCTTTCCCCTTACCGTCCTCCCCTCACCCCATGTTATGCAAGCTGTCCCTCCCTATCTCAATCCCTGCCCTCTGCTCCGCCCTCCCTGCCTTACCATTCTATACCCATCCTTCTCACCCTACATACAGCACTACTCCTCTCGTCGTCTTTTTTTTTTTCTTCTCTCGCTCTCTCAGATTTCACCCACCGCCACTACGCCGCCCAACCCACGGGAAATCTTCTGCACATTTCCCTTTCAACTCCCCTCTAGCGCATTCCATCTCTTTCCTCACTCACATCCCACTCATTCTTATGCGTTCTGCCCCTCTCTCTTTCTCTCTTTCTCTCTTTCTCTCTCTCCTTAGCCCGAGCAGTCGCCGCGAACCCTTCAAATTTCTCCTCTCCCTCTTAGTCGTACCCTCTCTCCTCTGTTTCTGCCTCCCTCCCTCCTTCCCTTCTTTCTTACATATCTATCGTTCACACCTCCTCCTCCTCCTCCTCTTCTTCCTCCTCCTCCTCCTCCTCCTCCTCCTCCTCCTCCTCTAGACCAGTTGAGTGCCCCCTATGCTCTTATTGCACGGAACCGCCCGAAAAACAGATGCCTTATTTAACACACTAATGAAAGGCAAACACAAGAGGGAGGAAAATGCACTTAAAACATGAACGTAAGGCGCGCGCTCACCTTAATGAAAATGATGCTCGAGGTGTTTACATTCTATAGAGATACATATGTGTGCTACCACGGGGACCTTCTTCTTCACACACACACACACACACACACACACACACACACACACACACACACACACACACACACACACACACACACACACACACCTATGCACATGAGTTTAACAGAACCACTAATCATTTATGTACCTTGCTTCCCGTCCTCCTCCTCCTCCTCCTCCTCCTCCTCCTCCTCCTCCTCCTCCTCCTCCTCCTCCTCCTCCTCATCCTCATCCTCCTCAGTCTTTACCACACTCCTCACCCGCCCTCCAATATATCCTCTCTCCTTTCCTCCACACCACCTGCCCATGCCTCTTCTCCACCCCTCCTTCACCTCCTCCTCCTCCTCCTCCTCCATCTACCTCCACATTCCACTCGCCTCCCACGTCGAAGCAAAGGATACAAAAACACCAAAGAGAAAAAGAAGAGAGCAAAGGATATGTCGTTATGATAATGATGGCGGCGAAGGTGGTGATGAGGGTTGTGATGGGAGGCAGAGGAAGAGGGGCGAGGAAGAGGGGGAGGAAGAGGTGTGAGGGGGAGTGGGTGAGGGAGAGGGGCGGGAAGGCATCACCGACACCATCAGTCACCCCCTGTCGCCTTCCTGTCACCCCGCCCTTGCCCGCCCGTGCCCACGCCTGCCTCCACGCCCCGGCCTGCCCATGGACCCACTCCGTCGTCCTCGAGTGAGTCTGTCGGCTGTTTCCATGACCAAATACGTGCAGGTGTGCTAAAAGGATTATGCGATTAATGTTAGAGCGGCCGTGGAGATACATTAGGGCCCGGGGACACACACACACTCACACACACACACACACACACACACACACACACACAGTTACACACACTATTTTTTTTTTATCTCCCTTGAATTACTTGCAAGTCCTCCGCTCTGCTTATCTCAAAAGGATGAAAACAGGAGAAGGTGACGGACACGTACCTAGTCGTTAAAACTAAAGAAATAGAGCCAGGAGAGGTGCCAAGTTGCTTTACGAACCCATCCATGCCGAGATAAAAGAGAAACAAACGACAAGATTAAAACGAAGAGAAAATAATAAAGGAAATAATGATAGAAATAATAGAAAATAATAAAAACGAAACGTGGTAGTGGGCATTAATTTAAAAAAATCGTAGTGGAAGAAGAATAGAAACGACATTTATAAGCGGTCATTAACAAAGGGAAAAAAAAAGTGAAATAAGAAAGATAAGGAAATAAATATATGCACAGGTGTCACAGGTGAGCGCCAACATCTGTGCACACCGTCGTCAGGCATCAAAGGGGGGTAGGGGCAAGTGGGGGGTGAGCGGCACTGGCATTGTGAGGGAAGGGAGTGAGGGGGGCGGCGCTGCGTCACCCGGCAGCGACCTCACCCCGGCAGAGACAAAGAAGCATCCTGTTGTGGGACAAATGTATCCTTCCCGCCGCTAAATCCCGCGCCGCATCCATCAAAGTCACGCCGGCAGGACACTCCATTATCGCCACTACGGATTCGCGGCCCAGGATCTGTTTGGATTTTGCCTCCGTCAGCGCCGCCGCCCCGCCAGCTTCGGGAGGCGAGGGAGGCGGAAGGTGGGGGATGCTGGTAGTGAAAAAGGCAAAGGGAACAGTTGAAGAGGAGGGAGAGTAAGAGAAACAGGCGGGAGGGGATGTAGGGGAGAAGAGAAAACGATGACATGGTACAGGAATAAATCATGGAAAAGAAAAAAGAGGAGCAGGGATAGAAGGAAAAGTAAAAGATGACGAAAAATAAAAATAAAACAGCAAGCAAGAGAATATTATGAATGGGAGGAGAGAGAGGTAACGGCAAAGGGAGCAGTTGAAGAGAAGAGAAACAGGCGCTAGAGGGAGTCATGTTGATTTATGGGAGAAGAGAAAAGGATTAAGTGGTGCGTGAGTATGACATGAAGGAGAAAGGGGAGGAGTAGGGAAAGCAGGAAAATTAAAAGAGGAGATGGAAGAAGAGGAAGAAGAAGAGTTAGAAGGGAAGGAGATATGGAGAAAAAATAATCACAAGAGAAGGAGGCAAGGGAAGAGGAGGAAGTGCTGATGTAGAAGGAAAAAATGGGAAAAGTAAGAAGAGGAGGAGTTGGTAAAGGAAAAACAAGAGGAAAAAAAGAGGTGGACAAGGACGAGGAGTGGAAGGAAAAAAACTGGAAAAAGGAGGGAAAGAAAATGTAAGGGAAATGGGAAAAGTAAGAAGGGGAGGAGTTGGTAAAGGAAAAACAAGAGGGAAAAAAGAGGTGGACAAGGACGACGAGAGGAAGGAAAAAAACAGGAAAATGGAGGAAAAGATAATGTATGGAAAAAGGGAAAATGTACAGGAAATGGGAAAAATAAGAAGAGGAGGAGTTGGTAAAGGAAAAACAAGAGGAAAAAAAAGAGGACAAGGACGAGGAAAGGAAGGAAAAAACAGGAAAAAGGAGGAAAATAAAATGTATGGAAAAAGGGAAAATGTATGAGAAATGGGAAAAATAAGAAGAGGAGGAGTTGGCAAAGGAAAAACAAGAGGAAAAAAAAAGAGGACAAGGACGAGGAAAGGAAGGAAAAAAACAGGAAAAAGGAGGAAAAGAAAATGTATGGAAAAAGGGAAAATGTATGAGAAATGGGAAAAATAAGAAGAGGAGGAGTTGGCAAAGGAAAAACAAGAGGAAAAAAAAAGAGGACAAGGACGAGGAAAGGAAGGAAAAAAACAGGAAAAAGGAGGAAAATAAAATGTTCGTGGTTTCTTTGCGTGGTGGGCTGCTGCGGCGTCATGAGCCATCCTGTTCGGTCCATTCATCACACGCATGAAGGCATGACATCACCTGACTGCCACGGGTGATGATGTAGAGTTATGATGTAGGGATGTTCTCATAGGGCGCTCATTTCCCTTACTCACTCACTCCCACAAATTACCTCGCAAACACTCCCTCCCTCATCTGACTCCATTTTTTTCTTTTTTTTTTACATTATCTCACACCATCTGACTCCCTTGCTATTTTTTTTACATTAGCTCACATAATTGTTTCACTCCTTTACTTGCTTTCTTTCACACCATCTCACACCCTTACTTGATATCTCTCACATCATCTGTTTCTATCTGTATCTATCTATCTCCATCTGTCTATCTATCTATCCATCTATCTATCTTGTTTCCTTCCCCACATTTCCCTTTTACTGCACCGTTTAGCGTATCACTTAATATCTCCCTCATTCCCGTATTCCAAACTACTCCTTTTTTCTTTTTTCCTTCCCTTCATCATCACTAATTAACTACCCTCCCTTCAATGCCGCTTTCCTTTCACATATCGCCACTTTTATCTCCTAACCAGTTTCGCTTTTCAGTATGTTTGCTTGTGGATTGGTGTGTGTGTGTGTGTGTGTGTGTGTGTGTGTGTGTGTGTGTGTGTGTGTGTGTGCGCTGTCGTTATTTTCATTTGACATCTTTATAAATTCATGTATTTTTTCTTGTACTCGCTTTCATGTTGCTGTTTCTCTTCTTTTTCCCTAAATGGTTGCATGCATTGCCCTTCCGTTTCATATACCAAGATTTTTCAAGTGTCCATTTTTCTCTTTATTTTTACCTTTCTTTCGCTCGCTTAACCTGAATTTTCCGATGAATAAAGGCAGTATTATTGTTGCATCATCTGTTATTGCCCCATAAATCTTGAATATAGTTTTTTCTGGTCGTTAGTTTAGAAAATATTTTGTTTACATATAGTTGCGTCATATTCCCCCATTTTATTCCTGTTTATGCACTTTTTTTTTCAAGCAAGATCTTCACGGCTGTTATTTATCGTCCTCTTCCAGTACTATCAATCCTCCCTTTGTATCCTCTTACTCTTTGTCCTGCGCCCGTGTCATCCCCCCGTGAACCTCCTGTACCCCGCCGCACGTACCCTGCCGTCCTTATGAGAGGGAGGGCACAGCTTCTCACACTGCTCCCTCTCTGCCGGACTGCAACGCGTACCCTGTCATATGGTGCCCTTTCGTACTCCCTGCGTACCCTGCCCCCTCTATCCGCGTCGTGATCTCACGGTATCATTGCTGTGCCCTGCGCCGCCCCGCTCTCTCTCTCCCCTCTCTCTCTCTCTCTCTCTCTCTCTCTCTCTCTCTCTCTCTCTCTCTCTCTCTCTCTCTCTCTCTCTCTCTCTCTCTCTCTCTCTCTCTCTCTCTCTCTCTCTCTCTCTCTCTCTCTCTCTCTCGCTTGCTTCTGGGTACCTTATATGGTGCTGTGAACTTAGTAGTCCAGACATCCTTCCTGCCTAAGTTTATTGTCCTGCACCTTCCCGCCTCGACCTGCACCCTGTCTAGGATATGCTGCCGCCTCCTACGTACTGCATCCAGCCTCATATCAACCTTCACTCTTATCCTACACGTTCACCCTGCAATAGCTGTTACACCCCTACACCCTACGTACTGCACCCCTCTCCAGCGTACTCCTACCGCCACCTACACCTGCCTACACCTGTCCTACCTTAAACGTTCTATTATTGCTGGATCCATTTGAAACGTACCCACAACACCAGCTTCCTACACCTTCCCTCAGTATGTACCTTTGCCTTTAGAGTATTCCTACCTTAGACGTACTTTATATACCTTGACATATCTTACACTCAATATGTTGCTCTCCTTTTGAAATGCACCCCCGCTGTTAGTTTCCTTCACCCTCCATAACTGTGGTATCATTTATTTCCCTCGAAATTTTAATGTGCACTGATTTTCTGGCACGAAGGTTCAGCTGTCAACACGTGCCCGCCCGACTCGAACACCTTGTACACGTAGCTACACTCTGCTTGAAATGATTTAATCCTCTCGCTGTGCATCCTCTCCCTCGTGTCGTCCATTATTTCAAGTTCAGGTCTGTGTTTCAAGATAATGTTTTAGTAAGAATTTCGCTTCACGCCGTATTCCCATCATATTGAAAATTAGGACGTCTTGCAGTAGTGATTCCAATTCCTTCTCGTCTCCTGGCTTCGCTTCTCCTTTCTCTTCTCATATACTCGGTCTCCCTCCCGCTTTGCCTCTTGCTTCATGCTCTGTGCGTCCATGCTTGATGTGTGGCCGCCTCGCTATGCTTCCCCTTTAAGCCCGTCTATCTAATCATTAATGGATATTTTTTTTGTTCGATGCACTTCATCTCCCTCTTTCTCTCATTTATCCCGGAACTGCGCCAAACTAAAAATGGCTGTAATGATCTAGTCTCTCCTCATTCAGCCGCTAACTACTCGCATGTTAGTA
Organism: Eriocheir sinensis; assembly: GCF_024679095.1. Lineage (NCBI taxonomy): Eukaryota > Metazoa > Arthropoda > Malacostraca > Decapoda > Varunidae > Eriocheir > Eriocheir sinensis. The sequence continues at coordinate 19,929,463 of NC_066523.1, read as the reverse complement.
ATGATGGTAGTAATGACCGGCGCGGCCCTATCGTCAATCGGCCGGCGCTTTATATGCTGCTAATGATAAAAGTGTCGCTCGAATTTATACACGCACGGCCCTGGTAAAGATGGAGAGTCCTGCTTGTTGGCGTGTCAAAGGCGTAATTGTTGGTCATTGTAGCTGTGTTTTTTCTCTCTTTCTCGCCTTTCCTTTCCTGTCATTTCTCTTTTTTCGCGTGTTAAGATATTCCCTCTCGCTCCTTTTCTGTCATTTTGTTTTCATATATTCGGTGAGATAATCCTTGACACTCGCCCATGCAAATACGAATAACAAGGGAGGAAATTATGAACAGAAAAAAAAAAAAATGTCGAGACGTTCGAATACCCGTGAAAAGCCTTTCATATGTTCTGCCATGCATGTATAAAGTGTTTGAGGTAGGTATTGCAGTTAATTAATAGCACGCAAAAAGAAATATTCCGATAGAGGTCTCAATACGATATAAATAAATGCATATACGTGTTTTTTTCCTCTCTCTCCGTTGCCGTGCGAAAAGTGTTATTTTTTTCCCGACCTAAAGTTGCGTTTCCACACACACACACACACACACACACACACACACACACACACACACACACACACACACACACACACACTAGCACGCTTGGTACATACGTTCTTCATTCAAATATTTTTTTCGAACACAGTTTCATTTTTTTTTCGTCTTTCTATTATTAGAGAGAACAAACAAACAGACACGCACACACACACACACACACACACACACACACACACCAGACAGAGAGACAGACAGACACGGACGAAAAAAGAGCGTTGAAGTGGTTTTCCTGGACGTAGAAATAAGGTTAATGTTTACCTCATCACCATGTCATGTTTCCTAACTATGCCACTTCCAGCCCGTGTGTACGTGTGTGCGTGTGTGTGTGTGTGTGTGTGTGTGTGTGTGTGTGTGTGTGTGTGTGTGTGTGTGTGTGTGTGTGTGTGTGTGTGTGTGTGTGTGTGTGTGTGTGTGTGTGTGTGTGTGTGTGTGAGGGAATGATAAGAATAATCATGTTTATTCATACTCATGCATTACCCGAGGGAGAAAAAAAATATATTCCCTTCTTTTTTTCTTCCTTACTTCCTTAGTCTTCCTGTCTTATTCCCACGTAACAGACTCGCCCGGCGTTCCTTTCTTGGCTGTGCGGCAGAACCACAAAAGCATTGCCCCGTGACTTCCCCTCTGGACGCACGCACCCCCCCACCATACATAGCTAACCCGCTGTGTGTGTGTGTGTGTGTGTGTGTGTGTGTGTGTATGTGTGTGTGCTGCAGAGGCGCCGCGTCGCACCCAGCCATACAAGTACTGCAGGAACCTTCCCCTTTACAGCATTATAAATTTGTATATCGTAAATTCGGGCGCGAGGCAGAGGCGGGAAGTTTACGGGGCCGCAAGAAACCGTCTGCCATCACCCGGGACCCATCAAAGCCTCATCTCCATAAAATTTCCTCCTCGGCCACCTCAGCCCTATCTCTCCCCTCCCTGCCTCCCCTCCGCCTCCTCCTTTCCATTTCTTCCTCCCCATTCTCCCCCTGTAACCCTTAATGCAACTGTCGCCTCCTCGTCTCTCTCTCTCTCTCTCTCTCTCTCTCTCTCTCTCTCTCTCTCTCTCTCTCTCTCTCTCTCTCTCTCTCTCTCTCTCTCTCTCTCTCTCTCTCTCTCTCTCTCTCTGCTGTTATTTTTTGTTTATCTTTTTTTGCGTCTTTTCCTTCTTTTTCATAAACAATACAAAAATTACACTTCACAACCTCACTTAAGGTATCCCTTCTCACCTCTCCCCCTCACATCTGATAAACCTCGGAGACAAAACCTCAACCTCTTCCTGAAAATGTACCCTATTCTCTTTCCCTCTCTTCTACTTTAAACTCCTTCCTCCTCCCACTCATTCACTCCCTCTGGTACACTCATTTATTCATCTCTTTCTTTCTCACTCTTCTATTTTCTCATACATTCTCTCATCCTGTTTTTATCCCCTGTTAACTTACCTTCCATATCCTTCACCGGCTCACTCTTCTCTCGCAACCCTCTCCTCCTTGAATCATACTTTATCTCCTTACGCTGCCCCCTCCTCCTTCCATACCCTTCACCTTCACACTCTTTTCTCGCCTCTCTCTCCTCCCTGTCACTCCTTCTTTATCTCCTTACTCCTGTCTTCTTTCGCATCGTCCACTCATCCGTCTCTCTGTCTGTTTCACTTATTGTTTCCTTCAGCGAGGTCGTTCATCTGCGCTACATAAGTCCACTCACTTCTCTCACCTTCATTCACTTCCTGTTTCTCTTTCATCCACGCGTCTTACTCTCTAATGTCTCTCTTCTCCCAACACTCATGATTTCTGTTTTTCTTCTACTTCTTCTCCCGTCTTTTTGTTTCTTGCACGGATTTTTTCTACCATTCCTCTCTCTTACATCCGTCGCTCTACCTTTTTTTCTCTTCATTTATCTCTCTCTTTCTTCCTTTTATTCCCATTTACTCCTTCCATCTCTTACACACGTTCATTCCTTCGTTGCTCCCTCGTAAATCCATCCCTTCACCTTTTCTCTATCTTTCTAACTCTTCCTTCTTTATCCTTTCACTCCTCCTTCCTCCACTTCTTCTCCCATTCACTAGTCTATCTCTTTTTCTTTCTCCACACGCTTTAATTCCTCCTTTCATCTCTCCTACATCCATTCCTTCACCTCTTCTCTCTCCATCTCTTTCTCTTCCTTCCGTATCCCTCCACTCCTTTCTCCAGTCCGTCAGTTCCCGTCTCTTTTTCTTTCTCGTACACACAATCATTTCTACTTTCATCCGTTGCTGAACCTTTTCTCTCCATCTCTCCCTCTTCCTTCTACACACATTTGCTCCTCCTTCCTCCACTCCTACGCCCATTCACTCGACGCTCCCCCTTATACTCTGGACATTAAAGGGCAGCCGCAGACCCTTTACAACCCGAGAGGAGGACTTCGGGAGTCAAGGGATTTGAGAAATGGCTTCGGAATCTACGACGGGGATGAGAAACCAGGAATAGTCGGGGCATCGGGGAATCCATCGTCGAGGAAGATAGTCGAGTGTGGTGGGAAAGAAATCGCCGACTTGAATTTGTTTTTTTTTGTGTGTGCATTAGAAAGATAAGGAAGGAAAAAATGGTCTGGAGAATTAAGTATCTTGGGAATCGAAACGAGGAAGGAGGTTGGATTTTAGTGGAAGAGAATGAGAAAGAGTGAGAAAAGAATCGAGATGGTGGAGTAGGAAAAAGATTTGAGTAAAAGGAGAGTAGAGACGGCGAGAAGAAGAATTAAAAAGAGAAGAAAAAACGAATACAAGAAGAAAAAGGGAATAACAAGGCGAAAGGAGAAAAGAAGAAAAATAAGGAAGAGTGGAAAAGACAAGGAGGAACAGCTATAAGAGGAAGAAGAAAAGGAGAAAACACGAGGACAAGAAAAAGAAAGAAAAAAAAAGATCAAATTATAAGTGAATAAAAATAAAGAAGACTAGAAGGGACGGGAAAAAGGAATAGTTGTAAAAGGAAGAGAAGGAGAAGAAAAAGGGGAAGATAAGGAGACCAAAGAAGAGAAGAAAACTAAGGCAACGCAGAAAGAAGCAGAAGGAGGCGAAGGAGGAGGCAAAGCAAGAAAAGAGAGAAAAGACTCGGTAAGAGGATCTAGGTGGTGGTGGTGGTGGTGGTGGAGGTGGCGGTGCAAGGATGTAAAGTGTAACAGGTGTGCCGACGCTGAGGAACTTCTGCAGGTGTAATGGAGAGGAAAGACAGACGCAGAAATTTACCACTGCCGAAGGAGACGTGGAAAGTGGGTGTCTCTTCTCCACCTCTCTTCCTCCTCCTCTTCCTTCCTCTCTTTCTCTTCTGCCTCTCTCCTAGTTTTCGCTTTTTCCATCTCCTTCCTTCTCTTTTCATTCCGTTCTCTCCTTCCGTTCTCCGCTTCCTCCTCTTCTTCTTTCTCCTCCTCTTCCTCCTTCACCTTCCTTTCGCTCTGTATTCCCCTTCTCTTTCATCTCCTTCCCATCTCTCCGCGTTCTCCTTCTCCTCTGGTTCCATTTTTTCCCTCCGTTTTATCCCCCTCCTCCTCCTCCTTTTCCTTCAGCTCCTATTCCCTGTTCTCCGCCTTATCTATTCCCTTCCGTTCCCTCTCCTCATCTCTTTCTTCTTCCCTCTTCTCCTACCCTGAATTCCACCTTTCCTTTTCTCCACTCTTTCCTCCCTCTTCCCTTTCCCCCCCACCTCCGACCCCGAACCTTCGAAGATAAATTTCTCGTATCCGGCAGTCACTCAGCGGGGTCAGGGGTTGTTTTGAGTGATTTCTTGTTTGCTATTATTATTATTTCGTACCATTTACTAGCATTACAACCCTTTCTATGTGTTTTCTTTAATATTTGATTCTCCTTAAAGGTCTACGATTCTTTATGCATTTTTTCCGGGCGTTTCCGTGACAGGTTTCGGTTCTCAACACTCGGCGGAGATTATCGATATCTGATAACGCTAACCGTCGACGCCGCATCCTTCCTCAAGTTGGCGATGTTGATAAGTGTCGCAGCGTGGGAGTTTTATTGGCTTGCTCGACTTTCCGCCTGTGTCACCTTCACGTGTTTTACTTTTACGGGTGCCATCCAGAGCCACGGGGAGGAGGAGAGTGAACAGAACCAGGTGAAGGTTGATGCTGCTAAATGTAAACAACGCAGGATTTTGACAGTGTTCATATAAGGATGTAAAGGAGAATGGACCAAACACTATAAAAATCGGATGTTGCCGCGAATGCCACCTATCAACACATGCCTTTGACGGTGTTCAAAATCAAAACTCAAGGGAGAATGGACAAAGGCTAGAGAAGGTGGATGCTGCGACCTGCCAACACCATACGAATTTGGCGGTATTTATCTTGGACATACACAAGAAAGGAGAAAAGCCAAGAAATATGGATGCTTCTAACCTTAAATACTTCATGATTTTCACCGCAATCCTCTTACTTTCCATTTGGCTGTAGGGCTTATTTTTCCTTGTGTGACCATACAGATAAGGAAGGGTATGGCAAAAGGACCCCGCCGTCTACCCGGAATGGTGCAGAACGAGGGATTAAAAGCTCTGCGCCGCCAGGGACGTGCTGCAGAGATGGCACTGCAAGCCAAGGCCGGACAGAGCCATGGGTGGTCTGGGTCAGGTCGGATGAAGTTACATTAAATTACGTCAGGCCAGGTTTTCCATGTTCTTTCAGCGTGTAAGAATAGAAGAGAGCTGCACCAAGGCTCTAGGGAAGCGTGGTGGTGATGGTGGTGGTGGTGGTGACTGCTTTTGGGGGTAGTGGTGACTAAGATTGTGGTGGGAGCGATGAAGCTTGCGTTATGGGTTGTTGTGGTGACGGCATCTGTTGGTCGATGGTGCATATGGTTGAAGTGGTCGTGTTTGTGGTGGTGTTTGTGCTTGCTCTAGCGGTGGTTGCTGTGGTTTGAAGAGTGGTGGTGGTGGTGGTGGTGGCTGTGGTGTCGTCGATGGTGTATATGGTTGAAATGGTCGTGTTTGTGGTGGTGTTCATGGTTGCTATAGCGGTGGTTGCTGTGCTTTCAAGAGTGGTGGTGGTGGCGGCGATGGCGGCGGCGGCGTCTCCTCGTCGGTAGCAGGCGCGTGCGGGCAGCCGGGCGTGATGAGGAGGCCACTCACGCCTGTTGTTTACGCCGCCACAAACAAAGAAGGCAGCGGAGGGCGCGGGCGGCGGGTTAAGTTGGCGCGAAATAACCTCCTAGTAGAGCCCTTCCACTCCGCAAATGAAGGTTTCTCCTGAGCGTCTGCCCTCCGCCTTTGTCTCCTCCAGATGAAATCAACAAACTGAAGGACCTGAGCCGAGTCGCCGAGGCAGACAGGTCTATTCCACCTCCTGACAGGTAGTCGGGCTCCACAGCCTCTCAAAGTAGGAATAAAGCCCCTACGATCCTTACCCGAGCAGTACCTCCCTCCCCTCAGAATCCCCATTAACCCTTTGATTCCCCTAGAGCTCCTGGGTAACGAGGTTTATCAAGGGGAAAGTCAGGCCAGCATTACTCGGCCCTTCGAAATTTTCTTTACAGGGAAAGACACGACAATTGGCGATTCTGTTTGGTGTGTCTGGGGCCGCTTGGGCCGCCGACGGCTGATTGGCGCCACGGTGGGCAGAGCGCCGATGTAACGAAGAGCAGAGCGAGGAAAGTAAAGAAAAAAAATACAGAGCAAGAGAATGAAGACGACGAGCTACAACTGAGAAAAGAATTCGGTAAAGAAATGTATTATTTCCTGTTAGGGAGCGGAGATAACAGGAAGGGTACAACATTGAGAGCCGGAGCTATTTGTTAGGAAGTATTAAAAAAAGAGAATACACACACACACACACACACACACACACTAACACGCTTGGTACATACGTTCTTCATTCAAATATTTTTTTCGAACACGTATTCATTTTTTTTTCGTCTTTCTATTATTAGAGAGAACAGACGCGCGCGCACACACACACACACACACACACACACACACACACACACACACACACACACACACACACACACACACACACACACACAGGCATGCAGACAGACAAGAAGACAGCCTCCGCCAGTCGCGAGTGTCAGCCGAGGCCTCGTGTGTTGGTTCACCGGCGACACCCTCTTGAAAATATAATACAAGACATCCACCTCCCGGGAAATCTGAGCTTCCGTGTGCGTTGCGAGGAAGAGATTGTCTGGAAAAGAAGAACTTGTGGTGACTCGAAATTAGCAGGTGGATATGCATACTTCTGCGTGTGTTTGTTTGTTTGTTTGTATGTGTGTGTGTGTGGGGGGGGGGGGGTTGCGCACCTAGTTACTACACATAATTTCATATCAAGCTGTCGTGTCTCCCTTTCGTTCTTTTATTTCGTATTTACTTTATACTCATCGAATTTCTTCATCGATTATTTTGTCTTCGTTTATTATAAAGGTTAAAGGTGAAATTACGTTTTGCAGTTTACGTCCTGTCACTGAGTTGTCATGTATGCGCTCCTGTCCGTATTTCATTATTATTTTCGGGTATTTCTTTGATCTGTGTCCCTCAAGTCTTCATTTCGCCTTCTATTTAATGTAACGAAGATACCTTTAACTCTTTTTCTTCCGCTTGATTGGCTTTCATAACTTTTCTTCCATTATTTCCATTACCCTTTTTGATAATCTCACTTATTCACTTCCTTTCCTTGTTTTTCGACTCAGCTTTTTCCCCCTTTTACCTTCTATCTTTTATCCTTTCTTTCTCTCCGCCTTTCTCGATCCCTCCACCTTTTCCACCCTCGTATCTCCTCCTTCCCTTCCCTTCCCTCGCCCCCGCTGTCCCTCTTCACCTAAACCGAACGAGGAACACTCCGGAATCAATCTCATCTTAGAAGGGATTGTCTGACCTGGAACACCCAACCCCTTACACACGCACTGGATGGAGGATAGGCGGGAGGGAGAGAGAGAGGGAGAAGAGTGACGAGAGAAAGAAGCGGTAGAGGAGGAGAGGAGAGAGAAGGTATATATGTGACAGCAAAACAAAAAAACGAAGAAAGAAAAGACAGTGGAGTGAGAAGGTTGGATTGTAAAAAGGGAGATTGAGAATAAAGAAAGATGAGAAAAATGAACATCTGAGACAGAGAGAGAGAGAGAGAGAGAGAGAGAGAGAGAGAGAGAGAGAGAGAGAGAGAGAGAGAGAGAGAGAGAGAGAGAGAGAGAGAGAGAGAGAGAGAGAGAGAGAGAGAGAGAGAGAGAGAGAGAGAGAGAGAGAGAGAGAGAGAACTTCAGAACTCGAAGAAGGAAAAATTTGAAAGAAGATGGACTTTAGGAGAAAACTAATTGAGAGAAAAAGACGTGCGGCTGAGAATCTTTGAGAGGTAACAAGCCTCGCCTCAGTCTGTACACCTCCCCGCGGGGCACGCCGATACCCTTCGTGAGGCCCCCGCGGCGCAGTAAGGGGATTTGTGTCAGGTATATTAAAAGTCACGCAACGTAACTTCTCCCTCCTCCGAAGACCGCAAGGTTAAATATTCGCCCTTGATAGGTAATGAGGTCAATTATTCACCTTTTAACAAGGTGAAATAGTTAGCCAAAGTGTGCTTGACTTAACTCGCTTTCCTCAGCCTCCCTTCAGGCGCTAGCTGCGTCACTACCTTTCGTTGCCTAAACTTATTAAAACTTTTCTGAGATGTCCCTTCCTCTCCGTGCGTGCGAGCACCCTGCCGGCGGTCTTGGCATAGTATGGAGTAATGCACTAAGTCCCCTTCAGACTATGTTAGCAAGAACGCAGCTTAAGTTCGAGCCTTAAGCTTAGTCGGACATTATATAATCATTAGGGAAGCAGCTAACAAACTGCCTCAAGAATCCCAAGTGCTTTACTAATTTAGAGGCCGCCCGCCATCGCTCACTGGCCCAGACGAGGAGGAGCTAAAGTTGGCGGTACAGGATACAGCCACAAAGCACCCTGAACATCTCGCCTCCACGCATGTATAATACTGAAATGTATTATACATGTAAATTAAAAAGTTAAATTTTTGTATTACAGCCGGAGAAAGATCCGCACAAACATGGAGGTGAAAAAAATTATATTTGATTCTGCATTCTTTTCAGAAAACGAAAAGTTTGTGTAAATAATGTTATATTCGCAATGCCAAATAGTTAGAAAAATATGTTTAGATCTGCATGTCTGAATATCGACAAATCTTTATTGAGTTCAGTAAAAGTAAAGATGATTTGCTAATGCATTGCATGCTCTAACTCTTTACATAACGCGAAGTACAAACAAAGAAGTGTGTTATACAGCATGTTAGCCTCACCTTATATTCGCTTCTATTAGCCATTTCCATTTATTTTTTCGTTGGTACATTCAACAAAACATTAATAACCACGCTGCTGAGTCAACTACGCTGCTTTTATAAACATTCAAAGGTACAGAAAACAAAATGTTAAAACAATACTAAAGCTGAAAAGACCAACATCAACGTTAACAAAAAGTGAAGGAAAGCAAACAAGGTAGCAATTGATATCGGCCTGCAGGAGCCTGACATCCTGGAGGCACTCGCCCCGCGCCGCGCCCCATAAAAGATGCATGAGAAATTAGAAACAAAAGACCAAAGTTCCTGGAAAACCCTCATTTTAATATGCAGATGGAGGAGTAAGCCGTCTGAGCCCCTAGGCCCCCGATCCCCTTCCCCTGCAGCCCCACCACTCCTGAGGCGGCCATTAATCCCACACCGAGATTTTGTAAACACCGCCGCGGAGGATTTTGGTTGAGGCGCATGATTACGAAGTTTTTTTTTTCTCTTTTTTTGTGTGTGTGTTTAGTGAGTCCGATGATTGGGGTAGTTATTGGTGTTCTAAATTATGTGTATTACCGGTTTTCTTGTTAGTTGGCATCTGCACAGCCTTACGGAGATGCCTTTATGTCCATGATACATTTAGACTCTGCTGATCGTTGTATTAAGAGATTGAAATAAGAGGAGCGCGTCTTAAATATGTTCTTAAGCCTATTTTACTATGATTCTTCAGGTCAAAAGCTATTCTTGCACATAAACTTTCTCGTGAACATTTATCTGTGGGCTTTTTATATGTCCAATACAGTGCTATTTATGCTTTCCGTCATTGGGTTTTTATATTTTTTTGCTCTCCATGTTTTCCTTTCCTCCCTGCTTCGATATTGAGGTATTTCTCTGCTCGTCTCTTCCTGCTCACACCTGCAACATGAGAAGCAGTAAAAGGAGATGTCACGTGGACCACTTAAACTTCTCCTCCTCCTTTTCCTTCTCCTCCTTCTCCTCCTCCTCGTCTCTTATGCCATTCATTCTTCAGTCTCCTCTTCCATTATTTGTCTCTCCTTCCCTTGTCTCCCTCGCCTCCACCTCCAACCCTCGCGTCGTGCTATAATCGTTGTGCAAATGGACACCCCCGCTGCAGTGCCATTAAATACATTATAGCATAAACCGTTCAAGTGAATTAAGGGGGCCCGGGCTAAGCTATATAAGGGAGAAAAAAAAGAGAGGCAATTTGCGATTAAGGGAGAGAAAAAGGAAAGGAAATTCTGTGATGCTATTGGCTAAGTGGGTTACAGAGCAGCGTAGCGGCCTCTGATTGGTTAAAGGCTTTTCTTGGTCCTCCTTGTGATTGGCAGCCGGTGGAAGGTGCCCTCTGTGTGTGTGTGTGTGTGTGTGTGTGTGTGTGTGTGTGTGTGTCGGGTGGCCGGACTAAGGGACAGTCTAGCCCAGGGTCAATATCGCAGGCGCCGAGCCGTCCAGACCCCCTTGTCTAGCGGTACTGTAGATCACGCTTATTGGGGGCAGCTGCAGGCCGGGAGGGAAGTGGAGGAGCGAGGAGGGGCAGAGAAAGGGCAGAAGGGGGGCGCCTGCAGAAAACACTGGCTCGTATAAGGAAGCAAAACACCGGCTTGTATAAGGAAGAACACTGAAAAGAAAACAGTATGAAAAAAATGTTGAATAAATGTAATTAGGCAATGATATATTCACTATGGAAATGCTAGCCATGGTGAGCTCCATATTAGATTCTGTGTCTATGAATTTACAACTTTTTTGGTGTGTCGCTGAATTTTTCTCGGGGTGTTTGCAATTCATTTTCCTCCTCCTGACTCATACAACTATATATATATATATATATATATATATATATATATAAATATATATATATATATATATATATATATATATATATATATTTTTTTTTTTTCCACTCCTCACCTCCTCTTACCCCCTTCATGCAACTCTTTTTACTCTCCCCTTTCTCCCCTATTCCCTTCCTCCCTTTGCTCCCTCCGACTGAATCATTTCGGAAATTCACTCTCCCCTATAACCCGTAAATTCATTTTCATCCTAACCCATTTTTCCCCCGCTCCTCCCTCCTTCCCCTAATCCTCCCTGCACCACCTTCCCCCTGGCTCTCCCTTCCCCCCTCACCGCTACCACCTGACCGCAGCACCACCTGAGTCGCCTCACCTGTCCGCCGTTTGTCTAGCCACCTGGCGCCACCTATGTTGGCCCACCCGTCTCCCTCCGCCACCGTAAATATTACCTCCCACTCCCTTGACCCTCCCCCTTCCTCTCCACCGCCCGTGCTTCCCCCTGCTTCCTCTTCCCTCTTCTCCCTCCTCCCACACTTCTCCCTGCTTCCCCCTCCTTCCTCTCCCTCCTCTTATGCCTCCCCCTGCTTCCCTCTCCTCCCTCTCACCCCCTCCCTCACCGTTCTTGCTCTCTCCCTTCTCCTTCCTTCCATACCGTCTCTCCCACGTCTTGCTTTCCCTTCCTTCTCATTCCTTCCTCTTCTTCCTTTCTTCCCAACGCTCTGCTTCCCCTTCCTCTCCTTCCTTCCCCTCTCTCCTTCCCCACCGTTGTTTCTATTCCCCTTTTTTTCTCTTCCTTTCACCCCCTCCCTCCAGTTCTTCTCCCGCCTCCCCTTCTTCCCCCTCGCTGACCTGGGATTAGCCTCCAGGTATTTCCGGAGGTTTTGTTGTGAGCCTCACCGGCGCGACACACACAGGTGAGGCAGGCCGCCAATATTGATCTGTAGAAATAACATCTAGAAGGTATATTTTTTTTTTACGCGAATGAGTCAATTCACGCGTGTAAAAGGTCAAAATTGCTTTAACACGCGCTCCTCCCAACAGTATGACACTCACTCTCCTTTTCCTCCATATCACGGCTACAAACAGACGGCGGCGACGCTGGATGATTAAACTCTGCTCTAATCCGGCTGGTGGCGCGACGGAGGCCCCGCAGCACAGGCCGTCGGGCTGCATCACATGTTACATCGACCATTCCCGAGGCGCGGAGTATTACGAGGGGCGACGTTTTGATATACAAGATGACCGTAACCGCTGGGAATATCTAATATGGAAATGCGAGTCGGATAAGTGAATATCTCCATACCGCGGTGCCAGCAATATCCGATATGGCGAGGCGCAGGACCACCGGATGCCTTATTCTGATGCACCGGCGAGTCAGGGGCCAAGGATGGTGTCTCTGGGAGCAGGCCAGGGCGGCGGGCGGGATGGCTGTCGGCGGGGGAGGCCCGTGTGGTCCCTTCTATGTCCACGACGGATTCCCCTGTATGGCTGGCAAAGGGCAACGGTAGTAATTGTAAACGACGCTTTTTCCTCCATATGTCGTTATTTATTTTTACTTTGTACTTGTCTTTGCCTTTAATAACAATTTTTTTTTACTATATTAAACATGGATTTGAAACTGTTTTCTCCAGCTAAAATAAACTGCAGGGAAGCAAAAAAGTAGGATAGCTTTCCTTACTTTACAAAACTTCGGGAAAATAGAGTGCAAGCCGGTGGTGCTGAGTCCGCATGCCTGGAGGTGTGTGTAGTGCAGCGGCGATTATTTTCTGAGTAAATATTTTCCCTCCCCTCCATGTAAAGTGGTCTGGGAAAAAAGGCCACCTACATGCTCCTTGTGGCCGAGGAAAATAGTCTTTCTTCCTTGAAAGGAAAAAAAAGACTATATGTCATTGCCTTTTTAAGCGTGAGCGGTTGATGATGCCGCCGCCATCGTCACTCTTATTCTTTCTTTATTTATGGCCGCGTTGAAAGAAACTACGGCGCCATGCCAAAGACTTTGACTATAAGAGTATGTTTGATTTGTTCAAGGAGGTGATGGGTGAGGTGGTGGTGTGGTGGTGACGAGGTTGTGGTAATAGTAGCGGTGGGGCAAGGGTGTTGGTGATTGCATGTTGGTGAGGGTAGGCGCATGGTGGCTGTTATGTGTGGCATGGGTGGTTATGGTGGTGGTAGTGATGATGACTGCTGCGTCGGCAATGCTAGTGGTGATAGTTGTGGTGCATGGTGGTGATGAAGGGCAGACTACGACAGCGCCACCGACTGCAGCATTTCGCCCTTGAGAAATTTTCCGTGACGCCAGACGCATCGTAAAATTGGATGCGATGAAAGACTGACACGCAGCAGGAACTTTGGGGGAAAAAATGTTTATATATTACTTAGTTCTCGCGGAACCTTACAGTGCAATTTTAAAGTTGCTGTGTGCAGGGAGAGTGTGAGAGAGAGAGAGAGAGAGAGAGAGAGAGAGAGAGAGAGAGAGAGAGAGAGAGAGAGAGAGAGAGAGAGAGAGAGAGAGAGAGAGAGAGAGAGAGAGAGAGAGAGAGAGAGAGAGAGAGAGAGAGAGAGAGAGAGCATATTTGTGGGGGCATTACTAATCTTGGAGAATATAATTTATGGAGCAAGTGGAAAGTCGTAAAAAAATGTGCTTTAAAGACGGGCAAGGAGTTACTTAGATGGAAAGATCAGGGAAGAGGTGGGTGAAGAGACATGCAAGACAGGTCATGGTTTGCTAGGTGAACGAGTATATACGTAAGAGATATGGCGGTTCGAGGCTTCAGGGTATGGGTCAGAAACTCAGGTAAGGGAAGGGAAGGGAACATAGCGAACATAGCGACAAAGGAAGGAGAGGAAAGGTGGGTTTCGTGGGAGTGAATGTGGGTATGGTGGGCGGATGAATCAGGGGAAGGTTAGTCTATCTCAGAACCCAATATAGAAACCTAAAACTGGGCAGTGGGGGGGGGGGGGGGGAGCAGAGAAGGGGAATACTGCTGGTGGAAGAGCACGAGAGGGAGGGGGTTGACTGCGAGGGAGTGGGCGTGGGTGGGTGAGTGGGTGAGTGAGCTGCATCCACCGACTCACCCGCCAATAGCAAAAGCGGAGTGGCCCAGTGTGGTCAGACTCGGATCAAAGTTTCATGTGTGACATTCTGGTTCAGTGGCCATACCTTCCTCCTATCTGCCTCCTCCCCCCTCTCTCCTGCTCTTCCCCCATCACCCCTCTGTCCCCCTCCCTCTCCCTCCGTCTCTTCCCTTCATCCCTTCTCTATATTCTATGCGTCCTTTCCTATCCTCCATCCCACTTGAACCCCTGTCTCGCTATCCCTCTTCTCTCACCCTGTTTCTTCATCTGTCCTATCCTTCCTTCCATCCCTCCTCTGTTTCCCGTGTCTCTGCCTCACTCCTCTTCTCCTTCCCTTCCCTCCATCTCCTCACCCCTGTATCTCCCTCACTCCTCTCCTCCTTCCCTTCCCTTCATCTCCTCGCCCCTGTATCTCCCTCCTTCCCTCCAGTGTTTGCTGCATTTCAGTGTTTACAATCATACAAGGCGGCAGCAGAGAACATGTACACACACTCTAATGGCCGTGTTTGTTCATTCATTTTTGTTTTTCAAATTTTTTTTTTTTCACTTTCACGTATCAGCGCCGCCGTTGCTTCATCTGTCCCTCCGTCGCTTAAAGGATTGTGAGTCGCCTGGGGTCTCGTCATCGCCCAAAGCCAGAAAATGCCAAAGAGTGACATCAGGCAGCACGTGACTGTCTCCGTGCTGGTGGCGGCGCCGCGCTGACGCTGCAAATCAATCGCGCGCACGGCTGACGTGACTGCTTGGCATCGGTGGCGTCACCACGTGCCTGGGGTGTCGCTAATGCCAGGGCGTGCATAATTCAATACACTCACAAGTGGATCTCGCTTAGCCAAGATGGGACAAAAGTTTTCCAACAACGCAAATATGATGAAAAATTATATAACTTTTTCCCTGCTTAAACCCTAACGTAAATATGACAAAATTTGCCCTTACTGAAACCCTTCCGTCCTCGTTTACAATTACTTTCCCGCGAGGCGATGTATAGAGGAAAGGTTATTTCACTATTGCTCTGTTTTTGAAAATATTGTTCGATGATTTCGGTCTGTTTCATTCTATTTGAATTGACACTTCTTCCAATATTTATAGAAACGTCAACATTGCTTTTACGTTACAGTCCATGCACATTCTAAACAAACAACTCTGTAAAGGGTCATAAGCAACATTTATACATTAATTTTATTTGAACTTTATGCAATTAAATCATATTACATTTAATTTGAGGAGAAACACATGCGAGTAGCGCGACGACCGGAAATGACGAGGAAGAAAATATCTGTGAGACTCAACCTTTGGCGTGAGGCAGAGGAGGAGGAGGAGGAGGAGGGAGCCTGCTGGAGAGGGAGGAGTGGGAGGGAAGACAGGGACGGAGCGGGCAGGAGTGGGGTGGAGTGCTCCCTCAAATCCCCAACACTCCCTCTTGTGCACTCTCTCCCTCGCATATTCCCTCCCTTCCACCATTTCTGCCTCCCTCTTTCTCTCCCTTCCTCCCTCCCTTCCTGCTTGATGAATGCATGCAAGCAATCAATCGAACACACACACACACACACACACACACACACACACACACACACACACACACACACACACACACACACACACACACACGCATCGCCATGGCATCATAAATAAGAAAGTGGAAATAGTATAAAATAAGCAGTCTAGAGATTCTTTTAAAATTAAGCATCACGTTAACCTTACTGAAGAAAAGATATAGAAAATTCAAAACATCTCTTGAAACATTAAAAAAAAAACAGCAAATGGAATAAATATGAAATGATACAAATATTGGAATACTGTCATAAAAAGAGGATGTGGAGGAGGAGGTTGAGAATGAGGAGGTGGAGGAGGAGGAGGAGGAGGAGGAGGAGGAGTGAGCTTCTCTTCCATTGGGTGCCGCGTATCCCATCCTTTCTCGAGCCAACAAGAAAAGAATGGAAAAATTGAAGGCACTTGGAAACTCGCATTAAACTCCGAGTGTACCGCGCGACATTTGGACGAGAGGCGGCGGAAATACACTCTTCGGGAACATTAGAATTCTCTCTCTCTCTCTCTCTCTCTCTCTCTCTAAAAACGTTAGGAAAGTCAACGTATTTTGGATTCTTTTTCTTTTCTCTTTAAACTAATGCGACATCGCTTGGCCAAGTGGTGGAGGAGGAGGAGGAGGAGGAGGAGGAAGTTTTCAATATGCACATTACCCAAAGAACTCAAGATTTGTTTCGTATTGAGATTGAATGTGTGTGTGTGTGTGTGTGTGTGTGTGTGTGTGTGTGTGTGTGTGTGTGTGTGTGTGTGTGTGTGTGTGTGTGTGTGTGCCCGCATCTGTATGTTTGCGTGTTTAACTAAGTTTTTGCTCATGTCACAGAGTTAACAAAAGCCATAAACAACAATAACAACAAAAGAAAAATACTATGTAAAGAAAAAAAAAAAAAAAACAACAACGCCGGAACAATTTAACGACATCCAACAATTTGCTCACATGAACGATTCTGACCGTGAAGAAAAAAAAGACGCGAGAGAGGAACGACAAGACTTTTACTTACACACACTCTCTCTCTCTCTCTCTCTCTCTCTCTCTCTCTCTCTCTCTCTGCTCTTTCCGAGCAAAAAACGAGTTTCCGAGCAAAAAACGAGTCACGGCCACGTCCCTCCACCCCGCCCGTGTAAATAGACGCCGTGCATCGCAACAAACCCGTAACCGTGATCCCGCAAGTACCACCACCTCTATTACCAAGCCTCTAGATAACTTAAAAATCCTTAGTTTCAATGCGCGTAGCCTAAGAAACAAATTTGATGAACTGAGATGTCTTGCTTTAACAGAAAATTTTGACATAATTGCTATAACCGAAACATTTATCGACACCACAAATATTGATTTAAGTTCCGAATACAACATAGATGGCTACAGACTCTTCAGCAAAGATCGTGTAAACCGTAGAGGCGGTGGCGTCGCCCTTTATGTCAAAAGCTATTTGCAACCCACTGACAAAACACCGGGAAACAGTAACGTTGAACATTTGTGCGTGCGAGTAAACATTGCAAAAGTCAATTTAAATATATCTGTCACCTACAGACCTCCCGGGCAATCACTCGATGACGACCTTGAAATGTACAGCGTCTTAAGGCAGTCACTTAATAACAGCGATTCACTGATATTAGGAGACTTTAACCTCCCCCATATCGACTGGGCGACACTGTCAGGTACAGAAGGCGAGTCACATAGAATGATCGAATTTCTAGAAGAAAATTATCTAAGCCAAATGGTTTCTGAGCCAACTCGACAAAATAATATACTCGACCTTGTTATAACGACCCAAGATAACCTTGTCAGTAGTGTCACGGTAGGAGAACACCTCGGTTCTTGCGATCATAAATTAGTGCGCGTCGACATTAAAGCTCAATCATCAGTGACTGAAAATAAAGTAAAGGTGCCCAATTTCAAAAGAGCTAACTTCGTAGAAATCCGACAAAAACCAACAGAAATACAACTATCAGATGACGGCAACGTAGAGGAAGCCTGGCTAAGCCTTAAAAATCACTTACGCACTCAGCAGAACACATTCGTTCCCTTGTGCGAGAAGCGAATTAACACTAATAAAAGCCCACCGTGGTTTAATAGCGAAATTAAACAATCAGTCAATGAGAGAAAATTGTTTTACAGGTTAAAGAAAGAACAAAGCACGCCCGAGAACATTAGACTTTATAATGATGCCAGGCGACGAGTAAAAAGACTAGTAGGTCAGGCAAAGCGTAGATATGAAGAAAATATTGCAGCCAACTGTAAAAATAACCCGAAATCTTTCTTCAGTTACATAAACAACAGAAAGGCGATCAAAAGTGGTATTGGACCTTTAACAAACAGCGACGGTGCACTAGTGACTGACAGCCAACACATTGCAAACCTCTTAAACAATTACTTTTCCTCGGTGTTTAATACTAACAGTCTTCCTCTCGCTACCACCAACACCAGTACTATTGTAAATCTCGAGCATGCATTGCCTAATTTTGAAATAACAACCGATGAAGTCCTTAAAGCTCTCCATTCACTTGAAACAAATAAAAGTCCTGGACCTGACAAAGTATATCCAACTCTGCTGAAAGAAACGAAGAGCGAAATACTCTCCTCCCTCACAACCGTATTCAATATGTCCTTGCGACAAGGCATCGTCCCTTCAGATTGGAAAAAGGCTAACGTGACACCGATTTTCAAGAAAGGAGACAAAAAAGTACCAGGTAATTATAGGCCCATTAGTCTAACTTCGGTTGTAGGTAAGCTACTTGAGGGCATAATTAGAGACAAAATTGTGAGTTACCTTGAAAGCCACTCATTGATTGGGGACTCACAACATGGCTTCCGAAACAAAAGATCCTGCCTATCAAACCTATTAACCTTTTATAACGACCTCTTCACTGTTTATGACGTAACCAAATCACTGGACGTAGTCTATCTTGATTTCCAGAAAGCGTTTGATAAAGTCCCGCATCATAAATTACTTTACAAATTAAAGCAAATAGGTATTGACGGTCAAGTAAACCAATGGATCGCGAATTGGTTGAGCAACAGACAACAAAGAGTAGTGATTGACGGATTTAACTCAGAGTGGGCGCCTGTCACTAGTGGCGTCCCTCAGGGCTCGGTCCTTGGCCCAGTGCTCTTCATTATTTACATCAACGACGTGGATATTGGACTCAATAACCGCATTAGTAAATTTGCAGACGACACAAAGATTGGTAACTCGGTTCTCACTGACGAAGACAGGCAAAGCCTCCAAGAGGATTTGCACAAAATTTCAGCTTGGTCGGATAGATGGGAGATGCCCTTTAACGTAGACAAGTGCCAGGTCCTTCAAGTTGGAACGAGGAATAAGAAGTTCGAATACGAAATGCGCGGCGTTAAACTCAAAAGCGTTCAATGCGTCAAAGACTTGGGGTCAAAATCGCGTCAAACCTCAAATTCTCACAGCAATGCATCGATGCAGCAAATAAAGCGAACAGAATGTTGGGCTTCATTAAAAGAAACTTTGTATTCAAGAATAAAGATGTAATACTCCCGCTCTACAACAGTTTAGTCAGACCCCACTTGGAATATGCGGTACAGTTTTGGTCCCCCCACCATGCAAAGGATATTGCTAAATTAGAAGGTGTTCAGCGTCGGGCAACGAAAATGATCCCTTCCTTGCGCAACAAATCCTACGAAGAAAGGCTTTCTACCCTTAACATGTTCTATCTTGAGAAACGTCGCCTCCGAGGAAAAGTGATCGAATGTTTTAAAATACTTAATGGTTTCACGAATGTAGACAGATCAACATTGTTTATGATCGATGACAGTCTGCGCACGAGGAACAATGGCGTAAAACTCAGATGTAGACAAGTAAATTCAGACTGCACAAAATTTTTCTTCACCAACGTTGTAGTGCGAGAATGGAATAAGCTTCCACCATCAGTGGTCCAGTGTAACACGATTGACTCCTTCAAAAATAAGCTCGACCGTCACTTCCTTCAACTTAATATCAACTAGAGTAGAAGTGCAACGTTTTGGAGTCTTCTGATTAATGTAAAATCACTTAGGTTTAAGGACAGACCACCAAGTCTGGACCATGGGGTCTGTGTGGTCTGATTTTCTATGTAAATCTATGTAAATCTCTCTCTCTCTCTCTCTCTCTCTCTCTCTCTCTCTCTCTCTCTGTACCTGTGCCCACCATCACACGGTCGTTGGTATTGCTACTTGGCATTATTGCTCTTAGGTCGAGGGTTTGATGGATGGCACTTCCTGTTGCATGCTGTTTTGCCGCCACATGGAAGGGCCTTGTTCTAGTTCGTCCGTATGTGTGTGTGTGTGTGTGTGTGTGTGTGTGTGTGTGTGTGTGTGTGTGTGTGTGTGTGTGTGTGTGTCGCCTTTCTTATTGCGTCGTCGAAGCTTATTTACATTTTGCATATTTATTGCTGACGTCCGATATTTTGTTTTCCTTCAAGATATTCGCGAGATATTTTTTGTTATGCCTGTTTTCTTCTTCTTGTTTTAAAGTGATGCTCTTTGATATCGCCTGTCTTGTAGCCTCAGTTTCTTTAGTCACTCGTGTTTATATTATATTTTGCATTAGTATTCCGTGTATGAGGAATTGCCACATCACATATATACATTCTTATAACCTTACGTGCCACTTTAAGCCTCTGTCCTTTGGTTTCTGAGTTTGATATACACAGATACATTTCAAGACGTCCCGTAAAGCCCTGCGGATGATAACACGTAAAGAAACTCCGGAAAATACTGAGTGATAAATATTTACATTGCCTTATCTCGAGAAAACTATATATTTCATGGAATAAAATATAACTATTCATCAGAGTCAGATGGAAGAAGAGGAGGGAAGGAAGAAATGTGAGGGAGAAAAACGGAGACGAGGAGGAGGAGGAGGAGGAGGAGGAGGAGGAGGGAGAAGAGACGCGAGAGGAGATGCAGTCTGGCGAGGGAAAAGTGAGTTGACTATGGATTAGGTCGAAATGGTATTAAGGAAGGAAGAGGGAGAGAGAGAGAGAGAGAGAGAGAGAGAGAGAGAGAGAGAGTACTTAGAGATGACAACATTACCCACTCGAAGCCCCTTTTTCTCTCTGTCTTTGTCTCTCTGTGCACCACCCCTCTCTCTCTCTCTCTCTCTCTCTCTCTCTCTCTCTCTCTCTCTCTCTCTCAGATTCTCCTCCTCCTCCTCCTCCTCCTCCTCCTCCTCCTCCTCCTCCTCCTCCTCCTCCTCCCTTTCCTGCTCCTCTTTCTCTTCTTTCCCTTAAACACAAGACGCTGGAAAAACAAATGGCATTCCCCTCAAGATGGCCCATTTCCCGTATCCCCACGTACTTTCCTTATGTGTGTGTGTGTGTGTGTGTGTGGTGTGTGTGTGTGTGTGTGTGTGTGTGTGTGTGTGTGTGTTTTAGTGGGGTAGGGTTGGAGAGAGAGAGAGAGAGAGAGAGAGAGAGAGAGAGAGAGAGAGAGAGAGAGAGAGAGAGAGAGAGAGAAAGCATATCATACCTTCCTACGTACGCACTTCTCAACACCATCCAAGAGGCTTTTCCGAACCTCCATGCAAGCACACACAACGAAGGTTCCCGCCCAGCCCTTACACTCCCCCGCCCCTTAAGTCACGATGCACCATGAAACGCGAAGAGGAAGAGGATAAGGAGGGAGGAGAAAGGAAGAGAGGCAGGGGAAGAGGGAGAAATGGAAGAAAAGGGAAGAAAGACGTGGAAAGGGAGTTGGAGGGAGAAAAAGGATGGAAGGGAAGGAAGAGAGGGAAACTGGCGAGCTGGAGGTAGAAAGGGAGACGGAAAGAAAGTCAGGAAAGGGAGCGGGAGAATTGGAATAAAGGAAAAAAGGGAGAGGAGAAGCAACAGAAGGGAGGAAGGAGAAAAGGGAGAACATAAGAGAAAGAGATGGAAGGAGCAGAAGAAGTGAGGAGGAGCGAGAAATGGGAGAATAAAAGAAAAAGACATGGAAGTAGAAGCAAATGGCGAGGTGGGAGAATGGAAAGAAAGAAATGGGAGGAACCGAAGAAGGAAGGAGGGAGAAAGGGGAGAACAGAGAGAATGAAAGCGAAAGGTACGGGGGGAGCAGCAAATGGGAAGAGGAGGAGGAGGAGGAGGTGAAGGGCAGAAAAGGGGGGAAAGGGGGGAGAGGGGAGGCGTTCACCAGCACTCTGAGCCGAAGTTGTGATGGATCGGCAAGACTCTCAGGAATGGCGGTGCCCGAGCGTCTTGGCGGAGCCCTGCATACTAGCGGGCGGTGGGCGATGGGCGGGAAGGGCGTGTGTGTGCGTGCGTGTGTGTGTGGGGGTGGGGGAGGCCGGTGTGTAGGGTGAAATGGGCGTAGACTTCCAAGATAGACTGTGGTGGCGATGGTGAGAGAGAGAGAGAGAGAGAGAGAGAGAGAGAGAGAGAGAGAGAGAGAGAGAGAGAGAGAGAGAGAGAGAGAGAGAGAGAGAGAGAACTATCATAAAAGCGGATTGTGTATTGATAAGACTTCCATTCTTTGAAATAACAAACACAAAAGCAATAATTATTCGGCTCTAAGACATCTCCAATTCGTAAATAAAACATAGACTTGCCAGATTCTTTTTTTATTTTGTTACGGAAAACTTTGAATAAGAGTCTAACATTTTCTGAAGAGTTCGCAATGTTTAATGAGTAATGGTGCTGAAATGATACACACACACACACACACACACACACACACACACACACACACACACACACACACACACACACACACACACATACACACACGCACACAATGAATGTATATATCATCGGTTCAAAACAGAAGGGAAAGTTATCTTGCGTGAAAAAGTTACAAATATGGTAATTATCCCTCTTGCCTCGCACCCGCCAAGCGAAACTCCACACTGGGCTAGCAGGAGGAGGAGGAGGAAGAGAAGGAGGAAGAGGTGAAGAAGGAAAATCAGGAGGAGGAGGAGGAGGAGGAGGAGGAGGAGGAGGAGGAGGTGGAGGAAAAAGAAAGTAAGGTAAAGCCGAGGAGGTAGAGGTAAAAGAAAGTAAGGCGAAGCAGGAAAAGCAGACGAGAAAAAAAAATATCAAGATGAGACGGAGAAGGATGAAAACGAAGATGAAGAGCAAGCTGAGGCGGGTAGGGAGTCAGCGTCAATCAACCAGGCGGGCTAAAAAAGGATCTAGAGTATCCCGAATTTTTGTGTTTGTAAGAGGATCCTATTCCCATTAACCGAGGTCACACCACCCAAAAATCCTAAACTAATCAAGGTTACTTAAAGATTCTGGCCACAACTTTGGGGCAGCTCTATCAATATTTCTCTTTGCAACACTGCGTGATCTTTTTTCTCTCCCGGTGGAGCTTTTGATGCCCCGATCCAAGTGGTGGGAAAGTTTTCGGGGAGAGGGACGGAAGAATCTAATTATCGAAGCAGAGAAGGAAATAACTTACACTGGAGAAAAGTACTGATTGGAAAACCCGAGGAGAGGCAGAGTCGAAAGTGAGGCGAGTGAGCAGCGAGATGCGAAATACAGAAGGTCCGTGATGGAAGCGTGAAGAGCCTCGCGTCGACGTACGTTAGAAATGTTTTAATGCTCCCTCGTGAGCGTATTCCATTTCCCTTCACCGCGGCGCCCGGCGGTGGCGGCAGCGTTCGGGGACATTTGATGCTCACACACTTTTTTCTTCTAGTTTTTACGTCAGACAAAGGAGCTACAAGCCGCCAGGGACAAAGTGAATGTGGGTCAGGCCGCAGCCTACGCGCTGAGGAGGCGTCAACAAGCGACAACACACTACGTGAATACAAAATGCTTTCCAATATTTACCAGAGAAAACTTTGCGGGTAAAGTTTGGGCTGTCAGAATTTTTCCTCCTCTTTTTTCCCCGGCTGTCCGTTACCGTTATAACCACCATAACCGTCCAAACCGTCATAGCCGGTTTAGCAGCCATGGCCACCTTTACAGGGGAGGAAATTGAGGGTGAGAGAGGGAAGGAAAAAGTACATAATGAGGAAAAAGCGCAGGCTATCAAGAGCCGGGCGAGCAATGGAGCGATGCGTTTGGATCTTGTGATGACTCCCGGGCACTAATCGGGTTAAAGGGAATGTTTTGCTTCGCTCCGCACTTGATATTATTTTCATTAGCTCGTATGCTGTGTCGAGGCGGGTCGGGACGCGGCGTGAGCACCCACCGGCTCTGTTATGGAGAGTACTCGGACGCGTTCCTGAGCGCCAACACTTGCACGAGCTGTGTTCTGGTGGAGACGGAAGTGCATCCATCTCCTTTGTCTCGAGAACGATGATTTCCTTTTATGCAGCATTCATAGTTCCTCACATTTTTATATTCCACTGTTTCCTCGGTTTGGCTTTAACAGGTTTCTTTGCTTTTGCTTTTGTTTGTTATTTTGTGTTCGCTTCTCTCATGCTTTTCCACGAACCTCCTCCCTTCGCTGTGTTTTTCCTCTACCTCCACCTCTTCCTTCTTTCAACTCGGCCTCTTCCTCGATGACGCAAGGCTTCCTTCGTTCCTCATTCCTGCTTTTACTCGCTCCTACAATCCATCTTTACTCAGCTTCCTGTTTCCCATTAATGAGTTCCCAAAGCACCTGGTTAGTGATCCTAATAGGCGGCGTGAACCCTTCCACCTTACCTCCTCCCCCGCCACTCTTCGGCTGACAAATGAGCATCGGCTTGGAGGCTCTGGGCTGGTCTGTGCAAGGCTGTGAGAGGAGTGAGGCCGGTGGAATGAGAGAGGAAAGTGCAAAGAATCATAAAAGGCCCATCGTTGAAAGTTTTAAGGGTTGGAGAGAGAGAGAGAGAGAGAGAGAGAGAGAGAGAGAGAGAGAGTTGACAGTAGTTGAACGAAATAATGGAACTGGAGAACATGTGTTAGCAATATATATAATTAGAATTTCACTTATTAACGTTATTTCTCTCTCTTGTTCTCTCCCTCCTACACAATTACTCCCTTTCCTCAGTTACGCCACTAACGTCACGTCGCTTCTCCTTCATTGTCTCTTCATACTTCCTTAATGTAACCTCGCCTCGTTGCCACCTCCATAATCAGCACCGTACCACTCTTCATAATAATATATCTCACACTGTCTTGTCATTCCCTCGTCTACTTTCCCTCCTCCTCCTCCTCATCTTCACCGTCTTGCTCCCGTCAGTGTGAGTGCAAGCTTTTAAATCATCATTCTCTCTTTTCTCTTCAACACTGCATATCACCTTCACCCAACGCTTCCATCCCGCCCGCGTCTTCCACTCCTGTCTATCCTATTCCGGTTTTGGTCAATTTCTCTTCACAGGACGGACGCGGCGAGGTGGCAAATTGGTTTTGATTTAAAGACGCCACCCTTAGTCTCCTGCCCGGCCATTAAGTTTGTCTGGCATTTGCATAAGATTACCGACAGTGAGCTCGGTGAAGGGAAGGAGGGAATGGAGGCGAACCGGGGAAGATATGAGACAAGAGAGAGGGAATGAGTGGCGAGGCGATGTGTGTGTGAGAGAGAGAGAGAGAGAGAGAGAGAGAGAGAGAGAGAGAGAGAGAGAGAGAGAGAGAGAGAGAGAGAGAGAGAGAGAGAGAGAGAGAGAGAGAGAGAGAGAGAGAGAGAGAGAGAGAGAGAGAGTTTACAGGAAGAAGATGAATAGAGGAGGAAATGAATTTCTTGAGAGCGAGGGAATCGGAGGGAAGAGTATACGAATGGAGTGATAAGAAAAGCCGGCGCGCGTAACTTTATGAAAACAGATAATGGCGGCGTCAATAGTTACGGAAAAAAGATACAGAAAGAAAAAAAAACAAGATGATAAAGAATTCTAAAGAGCGAGATAGAGAGAGACTGCTGTGCTCTTTTCTTTTACATGGTATGAATACAGTGCAGAATAAAAAGGTGATAAAAAGGAAAGAAAGAGAAAAGTGAGGAAAACGATGCGAGGGAGACGAGATGAAGTCATAATTAAGTGGAGATATCGTGCGGGAAAAATGGAAAACAATGACTGCGCTATTTCCATTAAAGTGACTTAGCTTCGTATTTGACTTTGTCGACAACGTTAAAAGGGTTGATTTCGGAAACTCACTTTTAAATGCGATGTGAATAAATATTAGTATAGCATTTTTTGAGACTACTGCCTCATTCAGTCATCCCAAATTGATTGCTGTGCTTATATCACTTCCAGGAATGAAACATTGCAGCCAAACAAAATGGTGAATACTGCCACTCACATTCCCTGTTACTGATACACTAACTCTTATCATCAACGACTCCATCCCCAGCGAACCGTCCCGTTACCCTCTGCACTAGTGAGTGATATGGGTTGGTATTCTTAAAGGCTTTCACCTCTCACATCAACTATTTTCAAAGGCCAAAATGGAGATCAGTCTGTTCCTCAGGCGTGTTGTTATAGGTTCATGGTACTGAAGAAAGGTCAAACTACCACCAAAGCCATCAAACTACTCCTGAACATGCCCTCAACTCCCACGAAGGTCTTGTCAAATATGTGTACTTGGGTGCCGAAATGTTTGAGAATGTGGCCCATGGACTGTTCGAGGCGTGAGATTTTTAAGGAAACATCATAAAAATAGCTGAAATTAGTCTTCTTTTATACCTTATTTATTGCCAACAAGCGTGAGGAAGTATAGTTACAGCCGTCACGAACAGCTGATAGGAGCGGTGTCAGGTGGAGGCGTGATGTGGCAGGAGGCGTAAGGAATAAGTGCCTGGATTAATCGTTATGAACATGCGTTACGAGGCTCGGTCACGCATCACTCAGTCGATACTCGCTTTTCCTTTGTCTTTCACGCTTCATGACGCCTGCCTGATGCCGCTGCCCGAGAGCCAACCCTGCCACCACCTTCACTGACGCCGCTGCCACCACCTTCACCGCCGCCGCCGCCACCTCCCGCCAATATGCCCGGAGGATCGGTGGTTAATAATTTACTTGGGCGGAATGTGGCGGCGATCAATGCGCCACCAATAAAAAGATAAAACGTCTCCTCCACGCCATTACCTCGCCGCGGCGCCCCGACTCGAGCGGTTCACAGCCGAGTCAATATTTACACTCCTCGGTCTTATTGGTCTTGGTTTTGTATCGAGTTATTGATGCCGAGTCTTATTTTTTCCCCCCTCCTCTCTGGTTTGATGTTCTCAGGTGTGTAGCTGTCCGATGTTGTTTATACAGCGAGAGTTTTTCCTTCGCGTTCCTTTCTTGCGTGTGTCATTTCTCTTTACCTTCACGCCTCTTGCTGCTGTCTTAAATTTCTGGGTGCTAATGGACCTCCCTCACCCCTTACCTCTCCCTATCCCCTTCCCTCCCTCAATTCCTCCTTGCCTCTCTCCCTTCCTTCGCTTGCTTCGTCTCTCCGTCTTTCCCTCTCTCTCTCTCTCCCCCGGTCCTTACCACCCTTCCTCCTTACCTCCTCTTGCTTCTTTCCTCCGTCTTCCTCTCTCTGTCTCTCCCCATCCATACCTCCCTTCCTCCTTACTTCCTCCTTTCCCCTTCGTTCAGTTGCTTCGTTCCTCCGTCTTCCCCCTTTTCTCTCCATCTCTTCCTCCCTTACTTCGTTTCTCCGTCTTCTCTCTTTCTCTCCCCATCCTCACCTCCCTTCCCCTCCGCGTCATTTGCCTTTAATCCTGTTTCTTGCCTTTCCTCGTCAGTCCCCCCTTGCACTTTGTTCCCTCGCCAGTTATGTAATCAGTCGCCGCGTCAAGGCAATTTGGGGTAAACGCGTTCATTCCCTGTATTGCCCCGCCGCTAATTCCCGAGTCCGTCTTGTAGCGCGTCCTTCCCCCCTTCCTTTAGTCCTTCTGTCCCGCGCTTCCTCGATGGCGATGATTAGAACTTCTTTCGAAACTTATCCTCTGATGATTGCACGCGTTTCTTTTCGTTTTTTCCTCCATTTATCCTCCCCGACGGCGAGAGAGAGAGAGGGAGAGAGGGAGAGAGGCAGAGTTCGTGACGTAGGTCGTACACGTGACGTTGATCCGGGATGCAAATGACTTCGTGCAGACAGTGGACATGAATCATAAATCACCCTAATAACGCCTTTACATGCAAAAAAAGTAGAGGCCTTTATCCTGTATAAGTCTCCCCTTGACCCCCCTTTCCCTCCCCCGCCATTTCGCCCCCTCCTTCCCCCGCTTCCCCGCCTATTCAATGACGTTTTTTTTTCCTCCCCGGCGTGTGTGTAATGGGCTGGGGGAGTGACGCGCCCATTTGCCACCTTTCGAGTAATGGGCGGAGTTCCTGGCACCCCCATTACCTTAGATGGCACTGCGCTGGGGGCTCCTCGGCGGCCCCCTCATTACCCATGTTCATTACCACCGCTGCTGCATCTGTTTCCTCCCTATTGCTTAATTGCTGTGATCAGTCCGCGTCAGGGGGAGGGAGGGGGGGAGGGCACGATCAGGTAAGGGGGGAGGGGAGAAAGCTAACTCCTTTTCCTGCGCCTTCTCCTTGTCGTCGGTCTTCGTCTTCCATTCTCCGTCCTTCGTGATTGTGACTCCTTCTTTATTTGCTTTTGTGCTGTTTTTGGGTCTGTATTCACAAGCACTTTAGTCAATCGTTGCAGTTATTTTTTTCTCATTTCTCAGTTGTTTATTTTTCTCTCTTGTTTCCGTTTTTTTCCCTCCCTCCTCTCGATACGGTATTGTGCCCTTTTATTATGATCTTTTCGGTTATGTTTATTCTCTCTCTCTCTCTCTCTCTCTCTCTCTCTCTCTCTCTCTCTCTCTCTCTCTCTCTCTCTCTCTCTCTCTCTCTCTCTCTCTCTCTCTCTCTCTCTCTCTCTGTATGTATGTACGTGTGTGTGTGTGTGTGTGTGTGTGTGTGTGTGTGTGTGTGCGTTTCCGTTATTCCCTCTTGCTATTTCCCCTCCGCGTCCTCCCTCGCGCTGCTGTTCCTTTCCCTTTGTTTCTCTCCCTCCCTGCCCGCTCCTGCTTCCCTCCGCTTGGGACTCGGTGCATTCATTATTAAGGTCGACGTAACTGATACGCGAGTCGACCACAGTGGCAGCGACTGAAGTGGTGGTGGTGGTGGCGGCGGTGGTGGTGTTGGTGGAAATGATGGTGAAGGTGGTGACGGTGATGGCGATGGTGGTGGTATATTGAGGCTCTGAAAGTATTACCGCAGCGTTGATAGTGAAGGAAGTTTAGTTTTTTTTTTTTTTTTTTTTTTTTGGTGTGTGAAGTGTGTACGGGTTCAGCCTCTTGTTTTACCTTGTCATGCACACCTGAGACTTCCCCATCGTTAGTGTACCTTTGCAGCGATCGATATGCAGTCACGTGACCCACCTGTGTTTCCTTCCTTATCAGCGGTGAAAAATTATGGGTCCTGGCCGTCTAAACACCCACCCACGACCTTACTAATGTATCGCCTGCTGTCACCGCCACCACCACCACCACCACCTCCGTAGCGTGACTCACACCATCACGTCACCCTGCAGAGCGACAACACTGCAGGCGGCTCTCACGCACCCCACACACAACACCACGTGCACCACTCAACGCAGGCAGCCAAGCACAACATAACAGTCCCACCGTAACAAATATATATAGAAAACCAACAAGAGTAGAGACATAAACCCTTACAATATCCTGCCTATCCCTACCCTTAGCCTTAGTAGTAACAGCATTCAACTTAGGCAGTCAAGCACAACCTAACAGTCCCACCGTAACAAATATATATAGAAAACCAACAAGAGTAGAGACATAAACCCTTACAATATCCTGCCTATCCCTACCCTTCGCCTTAAATAGTAACAACATTCAACGCAGGCAGCCAAGCACAACCTAACAGTCCCACAGTAACAAATATATATAGAAAACCAACAAGAGTAGAGACATAAACCCTTACAATATCCTGCCTATCCCTACCCTTAGCCTTAGTAGTAACAGCATTCAACTTAGGCAGTCAAGCACAACCTAACAGTCCCACCGTAACAAATATATATAGAAAACCAACAAAAGTAGAGACATAAACCCTTACTATATCCTTCCTATCCCTACCCTTCGCCTTAGTAGTAACAGCATTCAACTTAGGCAGTCAAGCACAACCAAACAGTCCCACCGTAACAGCTATATATAGACTACCAACAATAGCAGTCATATACCCTTGCCATATCCCTCCCATCCCCTCTCGTTGGCCTTAGCAGTAGCAACGCTCAGCACAGGCAACCAAGCACACCCTAACCACTCCACCATAACAGCTATACAAGACAACCTACAAAAGCAGAGTCCATACCCTTATTATATCCCCTTTGTCCTCTACCATTTCCCTTAGCAGTAGCAGCAAGCCAGGTCCTTATACATCCTAACTCATACACCGTCACACAACACCGTATCAACCCCGCGGCTCCATCACCACCCTCCACATCACCACGACGGGGCAACACACACACACACAACACCACATGCACGATCGATGGAAGTGATGCTCAGCTGCAGCCCGACGCCACTGACTGCTGACTGCCGCTGCTACTGCCGCTGCTCTTTAATATGTCTGGCTGGTCTCACTTCTCGTCTGGCCGGAGTACCTGGTGCATGTTTCTATTTCGGACCGGCTCTCTTTCAACCAACTCCCCCTCCCCCCCCTGCTCTCTCTCTCTCTCTCTCTCTCTCTCTCTCTCTCTCTCTCTCTCTCTCTCTCTCTCTCTCTCTCTCTCACACACACACACACATCTGCTTTCTACTTTCAAACATCCATGCGTCCCCTCCCCCCTCCCCCACTCACCGTTACTCTGCTCTCTCACGCCACTCTCTCATCCCACACACTCCTTTCCTCTTTATCCTTCTTCCCCTTCCCCTTCCCTGTCCCGCCAGACCCATCAACCCCCACACGCCGGCAAAACCCCGCCCATTCTCCAATCTCCCCATCGCAGACAGACCCCCCATCCCTCTCCCCATCCCTCTCCCCGCCCTCGCTGGCTGGCACATCAAAGGTCTGGTTACCTCTGCATGGCGTGGGTTAGGTCAGGGCGGCGAGACTCGGTTCGACGGCCCCGACTTGCTGCTTGTGTTTTCCATAATTAAAGAGGAGACAGAGAGCCGCTGACGAGGGTTCACATTAGGCTGGGATAATTTGGGCAGGACGTTGAATTAAAGGTGGAATGAAAGGACTCCGGTTAGGATGTTTATGGATAAATAAGGACGGGGGGCTGATGTTAATGGCGTAAGGAGTTTGTCATTTCTCTCTTTACATTATCTTTTTTTTTCTGGCCAAATGGTTGTAGTTAGGAGGTTTATACTTATTTAAGGAAGTTGGCTTCAGTTAGTGACATATGGAGTTTGTCGTTTCCTTACTTGAGTTTTTCCGTTTCCTTGCTGACAAAAAAAATCTTCCTCACAGACGCAGAAGTTAATGAAATAAAGAGTTTGTCGAATCTTCACTAACAGTATCTTTTTTTTTTCTGACTAAATGGCTGTAGTTAAAACATAGATATCAGTCAGTGAAATGTGGAGTATATTGTTTCTCCACTTGAGGTTTCTGTCTCCTCGCTGATAAAAAATTCTTCTTCACTGGCGCAGAAGACGAGTAGTAACGCGTCCCGTCAGGCTTCCACCCTTCAGTAGTCGTGGCTTCCCCTCAACCTATATATTTTTTCCTCCCTTTTCCCCATATCTTCTTCACCCCACTGCCTCGGCTATTTTCTTCTGGCTCGCCTCAATTTCACCGATCCTCACTCTCCACTAAAGTCAAGATAACGCATCCGATAGCAATAAATATTGGTCGTGTTAAATATGGCATAGGAATCCATTGCCCGCTGTTTAACATAGGAGGGACGCAGTGACAGAGGTAATGGTTATAGTTTGGGTGATGGAGGCGGCCGTATATTGCGCGTGATGGAGATAATTGCTATTGATGATCAGTATAACCGTTTTCGTCGCTAAAAGTATTCAGAATTATGTATATTTTGTAGTGTTGGACAGGGAGACATTTGTGGGTGGTGGTGGTGGTGGTGGTGGTGGCGACAACGAAACTGAGGAAGAACAGATGGGGTGCATGAGAGAGAGAGAGAGAGAGAGAGAGAGAGAGAGAGAGAAGGAGAGAGAGAGGTATTGAGCGGTAGTGAGCCCCTACTAAGGTTAGGGAGTTGCATGACGGAACGGAAATGCCTGACGCAGAGGGGGGGAGGTAGAGTGGCCGGGTGGTGCGTGAGGGAGGCAAAGGGGGGGGACTGGAGGGGGTGGAGAGCGATCGAAAGAAAGGAGGGGAGTGCAGGGAAGTGGAGAGAGAGAAAGCAGGAAAGGGGGGAGGTCATGCTGCATAGATTATTGCCAGCACGTTGCAGTAGATAAAATAGAGGAAAATAATGCATGTTACTAAAGGAGGAACAGCAACATACTCTTCACTCACACACTCTCTATCTTTTGTTATCTATGCGCGAAGACCGAAGTGAATAAATACATAAAACTTAATATTACACGGATATTACATGTCTCTTTTTTTTTATTATTCATCGTTGGTTTCGGGTTAACTTTAGGGGTTTCTGTGGTTATATTTATATCTGTTTGTTGATTTTTGTTTATATTACCTTTGTTATTATCCATCTTTGGTTTCATTAAGAATTTAGAGGTTTCTGAGCTTTATTTTTGCTTGCTTCTTCGTTTTTTGTTTATATTAGCGTGTTCTAAGGATGAGAGAGAGAGAGAGAGAGAGAGAGAGAGAGAGAGAGAGAGAGAGAGAGAGAGAGAGAGAGAGAGAGAGAGAGAGAGAGAGAGAGAGAGAGAGAGAGAGAGAATGAGATGATGATTATTTTTACATTTGAACTTTAACCAGAGCAAAACGAGACCAGAGGATAAAGGTCAGAAGAGAGCCCTTGAGGCGTGGGTGTGGGTGGGCGTGGAACGGAGCATGACTTACACGAGAATGAGAATGACTTGTAAGATCTCCATTTGCGCTTAACCTTAATGAATACGGAAAAAAAGAAAGGTCAGTGAAGAAATATAATGAGTGTTAAGTCATGTGTAGCAAACGAAACACACACCACACACATTAAATAAATATCAACTGTGAAACAAAAAAAACAAAAAACGTTCTGCGCCATTTTTGCTGCCGGTGTTGTTACTGGTTTTGTTCTTGTTCTTTTCCTCCTCTGCTTTCTATTCTTTTTGTTCTTGTAATTCTTCCTCTTCCTCCTCTGCTTTCTATTCTTTTTGTTTTTGTGATTCTTCCTTTTCCTCCTCTGCTTTCTATTCTTTTTGTTCTTGTAATTCGTCCTTTTTCCTCCTCTGCTTTCTATTCTTTTTGTTCTTGTAATTCTTCCTCTTCCTCCTCTGCTTTCTATTCTTTTTGTTCTTGTAATTCTTCCTCTTCCTCCTCTGCTTTCTATTCTTTTTGTTCTTGTAATTCTTCCTTTTCCTCCTCTGCTTTCTATTCTTTTTGTTTTTGTGATTCGTCCTTTTCCTCCTCTGCTTTCTATTCTTTTTGTTCTTGTGATTCGTCCTTTTTCCTCCTCTGCTTTCTATTCTTTTTGTTCTTGTGATTCGTCCTTTTTCCTCCTCTGCTTTCTATTCTTTTTGTTCTTGTGATTCGTCCTTTTTCCTCCTCTGCTTTCTATTCTTTTTGTTCTTGTGATTCGTCCTTTTTCCTCCTCTGCATTCTATTCTTTTTGTTCTTGTAATTCTTCCTTTTCCTCTTCTGCTTTCTATTCTTTTTGTTTTTGTGATTCGTCCTTTTTCCTCCTCTGCTTTCTATTCTTTTTGTTCTTGTAATTCTTCCTTTTCCTCCTCTGCTTTCTATTCTTTTTGTTTTTGTGATTCGTCCTTTTTCCTCCTCTGCTTTCTATTCTTTTTGTTCTTGTAATTCGTCCTTTTTCCTCCTCTGCTTTCTATTCTTTTTGTTCTTGTAATTCTTCCTTTTTCCTCCTCTGCTTTCTATTCTTTTTGTTCTTGTAATTCGTCCTTTTTCCTCCTCTGCTTTCTATTCTTTTTGTTCTTGTAATTCGTCCTTTTTCCTCCTCTGCTTTCTATTCTTTTTGTTCTTGTGATTCGTCCTTTTTCCTCCTCTGCTTTCTATTCTTTTTGTTCTTGTAATTCTTCCTCTTCCTCCTCTGCTTTCTATTCTTTTTGTTCTTGTAATTCGTCCTTTTTCCTCCTCTGCTTTCTATTCTTTTTGTTCTTGTAATTCGTCCTTTTTCCTCCTTTGCTTTCTATTCTTTTTGTTCTTGTGATTCGTCCTTTTTCCTCCTTTGCTTTCTATTCTTTTTGTTCTTGTAATTCGTCCTTTTTCCTCTTCTGCTTTCTATTCTTTTTGTTCTTGTAATTCGTCCTTTTTCCTCTCTGCTTCTTCTTCTTCGGTTCTAAATGAGTATAAGAGCAAGTAACACATTTTAACTTGTAACATCTTTTGTAACGGAATAGTAATATGGATCTCACGCAACCAAACAATGACAAAGAAAGGAATCTATAGCTCTGAGTTGAAAAAGAGCGAATGGAGGCTAAGAATTAAAAATAAAATAATGCTAAAAATAGATATTGACCGAAACCGCAGTGGAAGCTAATATTGGCTCGTATTTTAAGACATTTCGCCTCCCAAGAACATATATTTGACAAGGCTTTCTTAGGAGTTGAGGGCATTTCCAGGAGTAGTTTTATGACCCTGGTGGTAGTTTGACCCTTCCTCTGTACCGTGAACCTCAAGAAACACTCATTAGAACCCGACTGACCCCCTCTTTGGCCTTTATAAATAGATGATATGAGAAGCGGAAGTGTCTTATAATACCGGGCAATGTCGCCACTCAGCACCGGGGATAACGCTAAATGGGTCGAATAAAGTCACTGGGAATTGAACTTCGTACCCTATACTATCAATACTGCCATGCGCTGACCACTCGGCCACCGCGCCCATAATAACTGTATTTGATCGAACGCATTGGGGAGAAATATTGGAGGATTATAAATATTAGCACCACGCGAGACCCCCACCCCACCCCACCCCCGTCCTCTCTCACCTCCCCGCTTCCCCTTTCCACCAGCCCTCGCTAACCCAACAATTCTTTACCTGCACGAACGCACGCACGCCCATTACATACGATACGCACGCCGCCCACCGCTGCAACACTCCACCGCCCTCGTGATATATTTTTTTTTTCCCAGGCCAAGTAGCGTGTCTTGTTCCTAGAGGCAGTGAAATCATCGGTCCTTATTTGTCCCTTACGTGTTGCGCTCTCTAACCTTCAGTCGATATACTTGGCCTTCATAACCTTGTGTGTGCTCATGGAAAGGATGCAGTGTGTTGTAAAAAGCGGCTGAGTGAGTTATTTTTTTAAATTATTATCTTTCCATTATTGTTATTTCATCATTATTGTTACTGTTTTCCTCCTCATAATTGTACTCGTGTTTTATTTTTTATCTTACCAGTATCATTGCTGTTGTCATTGTGATTATATATATATATATATATATATATATATATATATATATATATATATATATATATATATATATATATATATATATATATATATATATATATATATATATATACTAAATAAAACTTGCGTCGTCATCGCTGCTTAAAAGTATTCAGAGGAAGCCGGAAACAGCAAACAAGAGCCGGTAGAAAATGAAATAATAATAATAATAATAATAATAATAATAATAATAATAATAATAATAATAATAATAATAATAATAATAATAATAATAATAATAAGAAGAAGAAGAAGAAGAAGAAGAAGAAGAAGAAGAAGAAAAAAAAGAAGAAGAAAGAAAGAAAGAAAGAAAGAAAGAAAGAAGACGAAGAAGAAGAAGAAAAGAAGGAACAGAAAAAAGAAGAAGTAGAAGAGGAAAACAGAAACAAGTAATACATAACCGCGTGCGTAAATCGGGCGTCCTGGAAACAATAGGAGCTCTGCCAACAAGTCGCTAACACACACACGAGCGCAGGCGTGAAATATTCCCCTCCCGTAATAATATTCAGCGCGTCTCGTCGTCCCGGGAGGCAAAAAGCGTGACAACAATGGAAGTTTCAAGACGTTTTTCCCTGACTAATGTTTTTTGACACTTCTTACACGGCTCTTACATTTGAAGTGTCCCGGATCCGTCTCGCTCTCCTCCTCCTCCTCCTCTTCCTCCTCCTCCTCCTTCTCTCTCAGTCTGCCTCCTCCTCTTTCTTCTTTGTCATCGTTTTCGTTTCTTCTGTGTTTTGTGTTCCCTTCATTCTTCTTATTCTTTCTCTTCCTTTCTTTCTGTTGTTGATTTTGTTGGTATTTTTTTTTTGTGATTTTTCCTCCTCTTATTTTCTTTTTTTCTTCTTCTTTTTCTGCTTTTTCTGCGTTGTTCTTGTTCTTCTTCTTCTTATTATTATTCTCCTTAACACGTTCCGCCTTTTCCTCCTCTTCATTAGCATTATCATCAGCACCATAACCCCATCATCATCATCATCATCATCATCATTAACCTTATCACCGGCACTTGCCTTCCCTTTCAACATTTTCCTCCTCTCTTTTTATTTCTCCTCCTTCTCTTCGTCTTCCTTTTCTACCTCGTTTTCATCCTCTTTTCTCAGTTCTCTCGCCGGCCACGCTTCATTATCCTGCTTCTTCTCCCCAATTTCCTCCTCTTTTCACTGTAATCCTCCCGCATCTCATAATTATTAAGGTCTCACCATCACCACCCACCACCACCACCACCACAAGTTACATTACAACCACCAAAACCACCACCACTACTACTACTACTACTACTACTACTACTACTATTGCTACTACTACTGTTTGCTATTAATTAAGTCTAAAACGTTTATTTTTGAAGATTAAAACACCAATAACCATAAAAAAATACTCATCATAATATTAATACTCATAGTGCCAATACCCACTGGATGTGGCACCAAACCTTCTCCCTTTTTATGGCACTGACAGCACATGACCACAAAACTGATTAATGCATAAGTGTCAATCTGTATCAATTACCTGTATACCTTGTGACCTGGATGTACCTATTTCTGTCTATCAATCTGTTACTTCATTCATTTTTATATTCCCTGCTAGGTTTTTTTCCACAGTTAATTTGTCTCTTCCTTTAGGTAAGTACTCCATAATTGTCTGTGTACACCGTAGTCCGCTTTTTTTTATCTATCTTTATCTATCTATCAATCTTCTGCACTCATTTTTATATTCTCTACGGTGTTTTTTTCCACAGTCTATTTGTCTCTTCCTTTAGTTAAGTACTCCATAATTTTCTGTGTACACCGTAGTCTGCTTTTTTATCTATCTTTATCTATCTATCAATCTGCTCTTCCACTCATTTTTATATTCTCTACGGTGTTTCTTTTCCACAGTCTATTTGTCTCTTCCTTTAGTTAAGTACTCCATAATTGTCTGTGTACATCGTAATCTGCTTTTATTTATCTATCTTTATCTGTCAATCTGCTTTTCCACTCATTTTTATATTCTCTACGGCGTTTCTTTTCCACAGTTTATTTGTCTCTTCCTTTAGCTAAATACTTCATAAATTACCACGCCGAAAAGTCGAATAAATATGGCTACGTTTTTTATATGCTTAAACATTCTCGACGAACCTTCTTTCCCGTATCATTCAGTATTTCGCCTCTCCTTCCATCCCGCCCGCTGGCTTATTCTTTCCTCATCCGCTTCCTTCGCTTCCTCATTTCTTTCCTCCTCACTCTTTCCCTCGGCCACCATTCTCTTTTATTTCCTCCACACGCTCCTATTACCGCTGCTCCTCCCTCCTCCGTCTTTTTCCTCCTCTTACCTAGTCTTCCAGTTTCCCCTCACCCTCGTGCCCTAAAAATCTCGGCCACTCTCTCCAGCGCCTGAAAAAAGCTCTCCATCTTCCTCATCACCCGGTAAAGTTTCCCGCCACTTTCTTTCCCTCTCCCTTGAACACCCTTCCTAAGCCCTCTTTTCCTTCCTTTCTCTCCTCTCCCTCCTTCCTCTTCCTCCGTGTCTTTCGTTTTTTTCCCCCTCGCTTTCTGCCCAGCCGACCTACCTACCTACCTTCCCTCTCTCCCTCTCTTCTGATACTTTTAATATTTTTTCTTCTCATTCTTTACCGCCACCGCCGCCGCTGCACGAAGAGTTCAGCCCACTAGGTAGTTTGGCTTAAGCAGACTCTTCCCTACTCCTCCTTTCTTCCTTTACTTCTCGTCCTCCTTGTCCTCCTTCCTTCTCCTCTTCTTCGTCTTTTTCTCTGTCAAGCACCCTCCTCCTTCTTCCTTCTCTTCTCGTCCTCCTCTTCCTCCTCCTCCTTCTTTTCTCCTCTTTCTTTATCAAACACCCTCCTCCTTCTTCCTTCTCTTCTCGTCCTCCTCCTCCTCTTTCTCCTCTTCGCCTCTTTCTCTATCCAGCACCCTCCTCCTCCTTCCTTCTCTTCTCGTCTTCCTCGTCCTCCTTCTCCTCCTCTTCCTCTCTCCAGCTCTCCAGTTCTCACTCTCCACCTGCAGTCAGTTCCTTTTTCGTAACCTCGGTGTAATGAAAGGAAAGACAGGGACTGGAAAAAGACAGGAGGCGAGGTGATAAAACGAAAGAACGAGAGAGAAAGGAATCGACTCTGCTATTATAACTTTAGTCCCCTTCTCCCCCCCCCCCTTCCCCTCCTCTGGTCGGCACCTAGCAAAAGTTTCAGGTCTCAGTTTAACTCTACTAGTTATTCTTTTTTTTTTTTTTTCCTCTCCCCGTCGACTCCATCTGCGACACGAGCTGGAAGGGGTGACGGGGCATCGAGGGGAGAGGGGTGAAAAGTCGGCGTTCTTTGCTACTTTTTCTCTCCCTTTCGAGGGGAGGGGAAGTAAGCCGTGCTGTCCGTGTTAGGTGCTGGCTTTAGGCGGGCAGGGAAAGGAAGAGGAGGAGATAGTGTAGAGGAGGAGAAGAGTATAGAGAGGAGAAGAGAGTAGGGAGTAGAAGAGGAGTAGAGGGGAGGGAAGAAGTGAGGTGGTGTCGTATATTTTAGGTCCTGGATTTAGACTGGAAGGGAAAGAAGAGAAGGAAGAGTGGGAGAGGTGGGGTGCTGTTGAAGGAGAAAGAGGGTCAGATGGAAAAGGGAGAGAGGAATGCATGGTGTGAGTTAGAGGAGGAAGAGAAGGAGAAGAATAAGATAAGAGGTGGAATGCGATATAGTTGTCTTCTTAGGAACTGGAGCTTGGCTGGAAAAGGGCCAAGAAGAAGAAAAAAGGAGAGAGAGAGAGAATAGGCATGAGATT
Source organism: Eriocheir sinensis (assembly GCF_024679095.1). Taxonomy (NCBI): domain Eukaryota; kingdom Metazoa; phylum Arthropoda; class Malacostraca; order Decapoda; family Varunidae; genus Eriocheir; species Eriocheir sinensis. Next base: position 19,891,109 of record NC_066523.1, on the reverse strand, counting down.
AAAGAGGAGAGGAAGCAAGAGAAGTGAATACAGAGAACTCCACGTCGTGTCTGTTTATAAAGAAATGTCTGTGTTCCATATGACAACGAGTGCCTGGAAGTGAGTGGTGTGCGATAAAAGAGAAAAGAGTAAAGAGAGCAATAAAGAAAGGGGGGGGAGCGAGGATGATGCAAGGGTCTCCGCGTGTCTCTTTGTATAGAAATATCTCTCTCTGTTCCATGGGGTAGAGGATGGTGGAGAGGGAGGAAGGAGGGAAGCGGACTGTAGGGGTAGAGGATGGTGGAGGGGGAGGAAGGAGGGAAGGGGACTGTAGGGGTAGAGGATGGTGGAGGGGGAGGAAGGAGGGAAGGGGACTGTAGGTAGAGGATGGTGGAGGGGAGGAAGGAGGAAGGGGACTGTAGGGTAGAGGATGTGGAGGGGAGGAAGGAGGAAGGGGACTGTAGGGGTAGAGGATGGTGGAGGGAGGAAGGAGGAAGGGACTGTAGGGGTAGAGGATGGTGGAGGGGAGGAAGGAGGGAAGGGGACTGTAGGGGTAGAGGATGGTGGAGGGGAGGAAGGAGGAAGGGGACTGTAGGGGTAGAGGATGGTGGAGGGGGAGGAAGGAGGGAAGGGACTGTAGGGGTAGAGGATGTGGAGGGGAGGAAGGTGGGAAGGGGAGTGTTGGGGTAGTGGATTGTGGTGGGGGAGGATGGAGGGAAGGGGACTGTAGGGGTAGAGGATGGTGGAGGGGGAGGAAGGAGGGAAGGGGACTGTAGGGGTAGAGGATGGTGGAGGGGAGGAAGGAGGGAAGGGGACTGTTGGGGTAGTGGTTGGTGGAGGGGAGGAAGGAGGGAAGGGGACTGTAGGGGTAGAGGATGGTGGAGGAGGAAGGAGGAAGGGGACTGTAGGGGTAGAGGATGGTGGAGGGGAGGAAGGAGGGAAGGGGACTGTAGGGGTAGAGGATGGTGGAGGGGGAGGAAGGAGGGAAGGGGACTGTAGGGGTTGAGGATGGTGGAGGGGGAGGAAGGAGGGAAGGGGACTGTAGGGGTAGAGGATGGTGGAGGGGGAGGAAGGAGGAAGGGACTGTAGGGGTAGAGGAATGTGGAGGAGGAGGAAGGAGGGAAGGGGACTGTAGGGGTAGAGGATGGTGGAGGGGGAGGAAGGAGGGAAGGGGACTGTAGGGGTAGAGGATGGTGGAGGGGAGGAAGGAGGAAGGGGACTGTTGGGGTTGAGGATGGTGGAGGGGGAGGAAGGAGGGAAGGGGACTGTAGGGGTAGAGGATGGTGGAGGGGAGGAAGGAGGGAAGGGGACTGTAGGGGTAGAGGATGGTGGAAGGGGAGGAAGGAGGAAGGGGACTGTGGGGTGAGGAATGTGGAGGGGGAGGAAGGAGGGAAGGGGACTGTAGGGGTTGAGGATGGTGGAGGGGGAGGAAGGAGGGAAGGGGACTGTAGGGGTAGAGGATGGTGGAGGGGGAGGAAGGAGGGAAGGGGACTGTAGGGGTAGAGGATGGTGGAGGGGGAGGAAGGAGGGAAGGGGACTGTAGGGGTAGAGGATGGTGGAGGGGGAGGAAGGAGGGAAGGGGACTGTAGGGGTAGAGGAATGTGGAGGGGGAGGAAGGACAACGTATGCAGTTACCTATCCTCTGTCTTTGTTTGTTTCTATTGTCTGCTCCACTTTTCCTTCTCCATCTTTTTCCTCCTCCTCCTCCTCTTCCTCCTCCTCTTCCTCTCCGCCCTCCTCTTGTTTCCATCCTCCTTCCATCCCTTGGTAGCGTATGTTTACTGCATGACGCGACGCTCATGAATACGCGCGAATTCCTGATGAGTGTCCTCCTCTTCCTCCTCCTCCTCCTCCTCCTCTTGCACTCTCTATCACCCTTGCTATCCTTCATCTTCTATTGCTATCCTTCATCTTCCACCTTTGATTAGATAGTATAGTGTAGCTTGTCGCAAACAGCCTCGTAAGAACTACAAGGTCTGCTGTTGTTGGGTTTTCCTTTGTGTTACTTTGTGTGTGTTCCTCCTCCTCGGCTCACTCCTTCCCCTCCTCCGCCACCGCCTCCTCCTCCTCCTCCTGCTCCTCCTCCTCGGTTCACTCTTTCCCCTCCTCCTACTCCTCCTCCTCCTCCTCCTCCTTCACTCAGCTTACTCTTCTTCGCGGAACAAAAGAAATGCTATATAATTGTTCTTCCGCTCAAACACTGTTCTCTGTATTCTTGTTTCTTCCCTCGTGTTGTCATATCCTCGAGGCAGTTCCCGGAGGACGTGTGTAGTCAGTCTGATGATTTAAATAATGATAACTGTAGTGCGTTGCCTCCTATTGCTTTCATATTCAAGGGTACTCAGGTCAGTAGGCTTAGGTACATACAGGAAACAACTGCAATTGGGTAGGATATTATTATTTTGCCCCTGCGTACATGTGTGTATGTGTGTGTGTGTGTGTGTGTGTGTGTGTGTGTGTGATAAAAGAGGAGAGGCGCGGGACAGCTGTGAGAGGAGGATGTTGTGTCAGTGTTGAAATTCTTGCTGTTGTTTTATTTTTCTTTCCCGAGTTCACTGTTTTAACTAACCTCTGTCCGTGTTATGAATGCAGGGGGCAAATGTCTGGCTGCTATATATTTTGTGATTAAGGTTAAAATGAGCGAGTGAGCTGCCATTGTTGCGTGTAAGGGAGTCAAGGCGTAAACCTGTTCTGAGTTCCGGTTACGCTAAACATTGCTTCGCGGAAATGCGCACGTATGTAACAAGAAGGAGACGGAACGCTACACACAAGTCACACACGTTTACTTCCATTACTCCTTTGCATTTTTCTCCTTAATCACCGGAACAAGATGATAAAGGGAAAAAGTAACAGTTATCAAGGTCCTTTAACTCTGTACAAGAATATATAAAAAAAGAGAGCGAAGAGGAACATGCATAAAACAGGAGACTAGATCGCTATCGGAAATTCACGAGGAGACGACGACTACGACGCCTCCCCCCCTCCCCCCCCCCGCCACCATACCACTCGCCCTGCCCCCCCCTGCATCCCCTACCTCGATCCCCACACACGCCCCTCCCACTCCCCTCCACACACATCCAACACCCACACACTCACGTCCTCCCCCCCCGCCTCTATCCTCACCCACCCCCTCCACATCTTAATCCCCGCCTACTCTCCCTTCCACACTCCCCCTGTGCCAACATCCCTACATGCTCACACCCACACTGTCCCCTCCCCCTCCTTTACCACTACACTCACGCACCCCAGACTCACCCCACCCACAAACAAGCAGCTCCTTACTCACCCTTACCATCCCCCCTTCCAATGCCCCCCCCTGCCCCCCCTTCCCCAGCCACAGATAAACTTTTGCTACGACGGACGCATGTAGACACCTTCGCAACGCTTTTTATTGTTCACTTGTTTTTACACCTAGCATTCTCTCTCTCTCTCTCTCTCTCTCTCTCTCTCTCTCTCTCTCTCTCTCTCTCTCTCTCTCTCTCTCTCTCTCACATATATACACACACACATTTTCCTCCTCTATCCTTCACTATCCTTCTATCTTGTCCCTCCAGACGCCATCCTCTCTCTCTCTCTCTCTCTCTCTCTCTCTCTCTCTCTCTCTCTCTCTCTCCACTTCCTTAACTCTCCTCTCTCTTTCTCTTTCTCTCATATATTTTTCACCCTCCTCCACCATCCTTCCATCCCGTCCCTCCACACTCCATCCCTTCTCGCTCGACACTTCCTTAACTTGTTGTGAGGGAAAGTAAGAGTGTTTGATCGTCTTACACAAGGTAACTGAACTTTCCAATAGATTCTCCCTCTTTTTTTTTTCTTTCTTCAACATACCTCCTGGCGTCGGGGCTCTCTTCCAATAGTCTGTCTGGTCGTGAAGGGTTTGTGTGTGTGTGTGTGTGTGTGTGTGTGTGTGTGTGTGTGTGTGTGTTCGTGGAAGGTCACTCTCTCGCTCTGTGTAATGTTGCAGTCGCTTCCACGTCAGCGTTTATTTTTATTCCTGTCTTCGGTAACGTCCGTGTGTGTGTGTGTGTGTGTGTGTGTGTGTGTGTGTGTGTGTGTGTGTGTGTGTGTGTGTGTGTTTTGTTCGCCAGGAAGATCATCTAAAATTCAGTGTTTGCGACTAGAATCGGGAGTATATTGTTTTTATCCACACTTTATACTTTATTCTTTGTCTTGTCGAGAATTCATGTGACCTCTGATGGTTCTGGCGGATCAAATAATGTACGGCTTTTATTATCAGCTTAGAGGTCACATGTTCGTTGTTAAGTTTTCTCTCTCTCTTTCTCTCTCTGTTCCTCTCTCTGCCACTGTCATTATTAACCCCCTTTTTCTACTTCCCTCTTTTTCTCTTCCTTTCACCACCACAAACAACGACATCACATCACCATCACGACCATCATCACCTTTTCTATCTCCCAATATCCTCCTTTCTCTCCTTCTTCTCTTCCTTCTCACTGTCATCATCATTCTAATCACCGTCGGTATTATCATCATTAACATATTCATATTTTTCACCTTCCTCCTCCTCCTCCTTCTCCTCCACTTCTCCCACTCCATAGAGGCTCCCAGTCCCTTTAATAACCCTGATAAGGTAATCAATAACTCATCGGCTAATTTATTCCACATGTCTTATCAGGAGCGAAGACAACAGGCCTGAATAGAGGGACATCGACCGTGTCTCCGGCGGAATAAAACACCTGAGGGGGTAATGAAGTGGGTGATGGGACCGCGCCGAGGACATGAGATATTAGACAGATATTCTATACCCGTCCCGAGGCCCCGCTCTCGAACACACGACTGAGGACTGAATGCACAATGACTGTTTGAGGCTAAATCACCATATTGGAGATCCAGAGAAAGACCCACACACAGAGACCGACAGACAGACAGACAGGCAGATAGACAAGGGCTTAGGGGAGGAAAGAAAAGAGAACATGAACGAAAGAAGAAACCAAAGGAAAGGGGAGAGAATAGAAGAAAGAAAGAATCCGACTCTCTATAGATAATAGGACAATGGCGTGTGTGGATTATGATATGTTGTGTATTCCCCGTGCCATTATTTCCTTTGGTGTCTCTTTTTCCTTTTTTTTGTGGTGAAGTATATAGCATGGCGTGGGTCGTTGCTGGAGAATTATTCACTATCAAACTCCTTCCTTATTTCTGTATGCTATTTCTCCTCATTATTTTGTACTCCTTCATTACGTCTTTTTTACCCATTTCTCAACTCTTTCATTAGCCATTTTGCGTTTCTTGTGGTGAACTTACTTCCGCTCTAACTTCTCGTTTTTACTCGAACCTTTTGCAGCAGAATTGTGAAAAAGAAACACTCGTCTTGTCAACCGAATGGAGAGCAACACAAAAACGCGAACTCTTAAGACCTTCCTTCACTGCACAGCGCCAAGTCCACCCCCGTGCAACCCGTCGACACGTGGCGCATAAATACCCGACATTATGAAGACTTTTCACGTTTTTACTCCCCTCAGCGTATTTTCGGACAGTGGGGCGTGTGACTCGAACCACGCCTCTTGTTAGTCAGCTTTGCCGCCTTGGTCCTCACTGATAACCCGGAGCAGGTGAGAAGAGACTGTGGCGGGGCTCATTATGCCTCAGTCTGTCAATGTTGCAGGGCAGGTGATGCAGAAGGGACAGGGCGTTCAAGGAATGGAGGAAGAGTGGGTCAAGAAGGGATGCCTCTCTGGGAATTACGTGTGACTATAGAAGTGATTAAGAACAAATAAGGCATGGGAAAGGGGAATTGTATAGCGCTCTGTCTGCCAATGCTCAAGGGCAATGATGTAGAGAAAATGTGTTAGAGAAATGGAGGAATAGTGGAACGTGGAGGAATGTCTCTCTGAATAAAATGTGTAACCAGAGTGAGGAGAGTGTGGCCAGCTTTATCATAGGCTCCGTGCTGTTACCAAAGGAGCTGCGTAACATTCAAATTGATGCTCATATTCTTGTATTTTTTTGTGTTCTAGGTGTGCTCAAGATCTAGAAGAAGAACCTAGAGCCAAAAAAGAAAAGAAAACATCATCAATTTTAATTTCACGAAGCTCTTTTGGTAACAGTTAGCGGGCTTTTTTTTTTTTACATCTTTTTGTTGCCCTTAAGTTGCTCTCTGTGCTGTAAAAAAAATGTCGCCAGTGATCAAGTTGGCCACTCTTAATCTATTGCTATTCGTGTTACTGCAGGATTGGGTAAGAAAAAGTAAGGCACGTGAAAGGGGATTCGGGCAGCGAGACGTACAACACATCTCCTAAAATAGCTGAGACGCCATGATTAGCGCCTCTAGCTGGCCGCCGCAAGACACCCCATTCATATTTCCCGTCTGACAGGCAAATGAACCCGGCCGTGGTTTACGAGACGTGTTTATCTCATTTCGGGGAGAAGGCGAGGCGAGTGAGGAAATACGTAACAGCCTGATAAGCGAAGATCTGGTGAGAATGTGTGGCTTATGTGTGTGTGTGTGTGTGTGTGTGTGTGTGTGTGTGTGTGTGTGTGTGTGTGTATGTGTGTCAGCGTAATGTTTTCCTGGAATAAGAGAGTACGTTACATAGCAATAATAATAATGCAGTAGAGATCCAGTGCAATTTGTAGTAGTGGTTAAAGTTGTAGTAGTAGTAGTAGTAGTAGTAGTAGTGGTTGTAGTAGTAGTAGTAGTGGTGGTGGTGGTGGTGGTGGCGAGGCCGTGCCCGTCGGAAGCAGCGGTGCAGCAGCGTCAGCACAGGCAATGAAATGGTCAACTTTACGTGCAACACTGACCACAACCCTTGAATAGTAATATTGTTTGCTGCTCTCTCTCTCTCTCTCTCTCTCTCTCTCTCTCTCTCTCTCTCTCTCTCTCTCTCTCTCTCTTCTGAATATATTTCCATTTAGTTTTTTTATGGATCTTTCTCATCCAAACCAAATAAATAGACAAAGAGACTCTATAAATACACACCAACTCTCTCTCTCTCTCTCTCTCTCTCTCTCTCTCTCTCTCTCTCTCTCTCTCTCTCTCTCTCTCTCTCTCTCTCTCTCTCTCTCTCTCTCATATACAAAACCTTTCGGTATGAACCTGTACGCATTTTATTTTTGCGCCTTTAAATAAATTACGTTCCAGATTCAAATAATGGAAAGCTATCCGGCGGAAGATTTTAATAATAGTTTTTGCGATAACGTATACATTAGTCTGTCTCCCTGTTCATGTGCCTGTCTGTCTCTGTCTGGAGGACCGACTGTATTTTTATGTGGAGGGAAGAGGTCACATTATTCCTATCCTCTCTTTATTTTGTAAGGGCTTTATTTTCTTGCTTCCCGTTCCATTGCCTTTTAATGTACCTTTATTCAGGGTCTGAGTTTCCAAGGGACTATGGTAATGGTAGCTACTTAAGTGTAATTTTCTCTAATCTACTATTCGTGTTGTTATTTTTTCATTTATTTTCTCCAGTTTTCGACCTTTTTGATGCAGTTGGGGACACGTATCCACTATTGTACAGGTTTATGCATCAACACTTTATTCTCAATTTTTAACAATCTATCCAATCTGTTCCCTATCCAGACACAATACACTACTACGCATTTATACTCACACGGAACATGAACTTTAGAATCATACAGTATTTATCTATGTAGGCAGTTCCGCTAAGTAAAGTTTTATCTAAGTTATGTTATCGGGGGTGGCTCAGAGAGAGAGAGAGAGAGAGAGAGAGAGAGAGAGATATCCTCCTCCTCCTCCTCCTCGTGACGGGGCGGGGAAGGGTGGTGTTGCCGGGGCCGTCACGTCACCACCTGTTGAGCCGCGCCATCATCACCCCCTCATAATGGACGCACGCGGGGCGGCGAAGGGGCGGGAAGGGCGGCGAGGAGGGAGGGAGGGAGGGGGAGTCGAGACACTGATGGAGGGAGAGAAGGGGGAGGCGGGAGGGCTTGTGACAGAGACGAATGGAAAAGTGAGATTCAACCAGACTCGTAATTTTCGCGACTCGTTGATGAAAAAAATATATATACACTTTAACGAACAAAAACAATAAACTTGATCATATCGCGTTCGAGTTTTATATCTCTTTCGTTATCTCCAAGGAGCACAGTAGCAAAACGAGTCACTTAATTAATGCTTTGAAAAGTGTTCATTTAGTTTAGTTTTTTTTTATAAAGTCTTTAGACATAACTTCTTTTATTTTCCTCCATCTCCTCTTCCTCTTCCTCCTCCTCCTCCTCCTCGTTGTGATGACTGATACTTCCTCTTCCTCATCATCGTTTCCATCACCACCTCTCCCTTCCCTCCCAAGCCCCTTCCCTTCATCTCTTTCTCCCTTTTCCCCTCTCCCAAGCCCCTTTTTCTCGTTCCCCATCGTCACGTCACACAGACCCCATCGGCGGCGGCACGCACAGTCAGTCTCTCGGCCGCTCAGTCTCTCACACTCGTCTCTCCTCTGGTCCTTGGCCGCCGTAATCGCTGCTATATCAGAGCGTATTAAGGAGGATTGGCCTTTAAATCCCCGACTTATTGGCATCAGCGCCTCTTTAAACTTCCAGTCCTCGGCGCCGGTCAGTTGCTAAATTATTCCCGAAGTTGCCGCTACGACGAAAGTTGCAGATCCTCGCTACAGCCCTGTTCCCCTCGCCCCGCCCCGCTGTGTGTGTGTGTGTGTCCCTGAGTATGAGAGAGAGAGAGAGAGAGAGAGAGAGAGAGAGAGAGAGAGAAATGGATAAACAGACAGACAGACAAACGGACACAGACAGACAGGCAAACAGACAAATTAATACAGACAATCAAGACGACTCCAAGGCAATAATTGAAACAAAGAAGAGAAAACATTAAAAACTTCCCCCACGCTTATGCCATCTATCTCCCGGTGCAGTTAACTAAACCAACACACACAAAGATTCGAACCGCGAGAATAAGAAAGGAAATTAGATTTGGCCAAACGTCATTTAGCCAACCTGCACCCACGCGGTCGTTCCCTCCTCCTCCTCCTCCTCCTCCTCCTCCTTTTATAATTCTTCTTTCATGCAAAACTCGCTCCCAAACACCCACTTCGAGGCATTCCAGAATTAATTGCGCGGCTCGGCGTACCGGAGCCTCGATGACTGAACCGCAAAATAAACTTAATTTCGTCGGCCGCCGCTCGCTGACGCCCGCCACCGACACCCTCTCGGCGCGCGCCTCTGAGTCCCGCGGCCGCTAATAGGGGGAAAATATTGACAAAGAGGTGCGCTTAAAAATCTGGCGAACCACGACTCGGAGGTTGAGAAGATTAAGCGGGAATAGTAGAGATGTGATGTTGGCTGTGATTAGGGTTTAGTGTGTGTGTGTGTGTGTGTGTGTGTGTGTGTGTTAGGATGAAATAAATATGTGAATAGAAATGATTATACCGATACATGTTATGAAAATATAATTAGATAATGGTCGTGCCTGAATGTCGGTACTTAACTGCCCTGCTTTTGTTGATATTAATATTCAACGCGTGTACTTTACATATTGGGAAATCCATACATGTACACAAGTATAAATCCATAGAATCATACATAATCAACAGTAGTCACATAGGTTATATACATACCTACATACATATATACGTAACATTCATGGTAAGGTGCTATTGTATGTGAATTAGGGTGAACATAAAACCGCACAGAAAAAAAACTAGACTAAAAATTACTCATTCCCTCCCGTTCACCTCCAGTTATTCACTTCCCTCCCGTTCACCTTCAGTTACTCACTTCCCTCCCGTTCACCTTCAGTTCTTCTCTCCCTTTTTTCCTCCTCTCCATTCTTACTACTTCCTCTCTCCATTCTTACTACTTCCTTTACACTTTATATCGTTCTTACACATCCTCACTCACTGTACTTCCTTTTCCCACGGTCTGTTTGCTTTCCTTCCTCCCATCTCCCTCTTTCTTTCCTTCTCCGCACTCTCTCTCTCTCTTTCCTTCCTCCTAGCTCACTCTTTTTTTCCTTCCTCCATTTCACTCTTTCCTTCCTTCCCCCTTCCTCTTTCCTCCCTCTTTCTCTCTTTCCTTCTTCTCGCCTCCCTCATTCCTTTCCCCAACCTTCCCCTTTCTTTCCTTACCCCCAAGTCTCTCTTTCCTTCATCCGGTGCTGTCTCGCCCCTTCTATCACCTCCCCGGCCTCGTCTTCCCTCACCTGCCGGGAAGCGTTACGAAATCACCTGCGTTTCTAATTAGTTTTTACGCGCAAGCCAGTTAATAATGCCCGTTGGCCGCCGCCTTGTGTTCGGCTTGATGTCCCTTTGTGAAGCGACATCGAATAGTAATTGTCACACTAGAAGGACAGAAAATATAAGATACATTACACATTCCAGTTAATTAACCTTAGTTAATTAACTGGTGATATGAATAAAGTATCAGTGAAGATGCATCTGACTTAGTATTGTAATAGAAGTGGTAACTGTAAATGCTTAATACATATACAAAAAAAAAAGAGTTCATTATTATACATACTATTACATTACTATTACGTTATTATACTACATTATACCTCTAAATCAAAACCTTTTGTGAGTGAATTGATGGTCAGAAAAGAGGTCATTGAAGATATATGGAACTTATCTTATAATAAAAATACTAACTGTAAAAGCGTAATACAATTCCAAGAAATTACTCAACAACCTTTTACAATAATCAAAATTCGTAAAGATTAATGAGACTATATTCCCCAATACATTAAAATAAGACCGCTAAATAATATGGAAAACCTGTTGTGGAGCCAAAAAGAGAAAACGTAGCGTTGCGAGACTAAAAGTTTCCAACGCGTTAATAAGAACACGGAGAATGGAATCTTGTGATTAATTATCTTAAGAATGAGGAGGAGAAGGAGGAAGAAAAGGAGGAAGACCCGCATTATCACCCTCCGCCTGCGTCTCTCTCTTTCTCTCTCTCTCTCTCTCTCTCTCTCTCTCTCTCTCTCTCTCTCTCTCTCTCTCTCTCTCTCTCTCTCTCTCTGCCCTTTCTTTCTTTCTTTCATTCTTTCTTTGTATAATTGTTTGTTTCTTCGTTTGTTTGTTTGTTTGTTTCTCTTTTCCTTTTCTTTTTTTCCTATTGTCTGTTTGTCTGTCTCTGTCCGTCTGTAATTGTGTTTGGTTAACCTCCCCCTCCCTTCTCTCTCTCTCTCTCTCTCTCTCTCTCTCTCTCTCTCTCTCTCTCTCTCTCTCTCTCTCTCTCTCTCTCTCTCTCTCTCTCTCTCTCTCTCTCTCTCTCTCTCTCTCTCTTTCTCAGCCTTAGAACCTTTCCCCTTCCAGAGCAGATGAGGAACGTATGAGCGAGGAAGAAAATTAAGATGCGAGACCCCTTAATCAGTACTTGGAGGGGGGTGGGGAAGGGGAGAGGAGGGAGGGGGCGGGGGGGGGATGTTTGGGGGGGGGCGTCGAGGGGGTGTTTGATTATACCGAATATGGCGAGGGCAAGAAGATGTAAGTGAAAGGACAATGCCGGGAGTTGATAACGTGCAAGCAGAGATCACACACACACACACACACACACACACACACACACACACACACACACACACACACACACACACACACACACACACATACACACACACACAATGGGAAGATGGACGTGTGATGTTCGAGTTTGTACCGTGTTTTTTTTTTTTTTTTACTCTTGATTACTGTTTTTTTTTGTTGCTTTCTGTTTTTCCTTTAGCCAAGCAGCTGTTTATATGAGTCTTTTCTATTGTTTGCTATACAGCCGAGTGTTAATTACTTTCTGGTGTAAGTGAATCTCTTGTCAGTGTTTGCGGCTCTGTTTGTCACTTTGGAGCTCCGTTTGTGTCTGTGTGTGCTTGCTTTTGCCTGTCTGTCTGTCTGTCTGTATACCAAGTTGTCTGTCTTTCCATCAGTCGACATGTGATTCTGTGTGTTTGTTTGTTTGTCCGTCTGTCTGTCTGTCTTTTATGTATTGATCTACCTAACTATGTACCTGTCTGCCGTTTTGTTATCCCGTCTGTCTGTCAATCTGTTTTCCGTCTCTCTCTCTCTCTCTCTCTCTCTCTCTCTCTCTCTCTCTCTCTCTCTCTCTCTCTCTCTCTCTCTCTCTCTCTCTCTCTCTCTCTCTCTCTCTCTCTCTCTCTCTCTCTCAGGCCGACAAACAGGCTGATGGATATTACCTTCGCATCACCTTGGGTTATTGTTCCTCATATGTATCCCTATAATGAAGGCTCGGGAGAGAGAGAGAATGATACGCACGGAAAGCGAGAAGAAAATGGTGGATGGAGAAATAGACAGAAATAGAAATCGATGCGTCACTGTAATTTCCGTTTATAGCGAGAGAGAGAGAGAGAGAGAGAGAGAGAGAGAACGCACGCACGCACTCACGAAGGCTGACGGGAAGTTGATGCTAAATATGCGTTTTCTCCTCCCTCTCCCTCCTCCTTCCTCCCTTCCCGTCCCTCTCTCTCTCTTTCTTTTTTCCTTTTTTTTTTTGTAGCCGTTTATTGTAATTGGAAGCTGGAGCGAAATAATTAGGTTCTGTTCCTGTATATATTGATTTCTCTCTCGCCTCGCTCATACATTCTCTCTCTCTCTCTCTCTCTCTCTCTCTCTCTCTCTCTCTCTCTCTCTCTCTCTCTCTCTCTCTCTCTCTCTCTCTCTCTCCTTTCCCTTTTAGCGCTCCCATTTAATCAATAGCGTATACAGGTATCAGATGGCAAGGTGTACACTAACATCAGACAGAGGGGGTGAGAGGAGGAAGACGTTAGGAAAGGCCTTTGTTTTGCAGTGAACTAGTAAAGGCTGATGATGATGATAATGATGGTAATGATGTACATAATCAAACACACAATAGGAAGACGGAAGTGTGAGGCTGAGTTTGTGCCGTGTTGTTTTCCTTGTTGATTACTGTTTTTTTTTTTTATCTTTCTGTTGCTTTCTGTTCCTTTTTTTTTGGGGGGGCCAGCAGTTCGTAGGAGTCATTTTTGTTGTTCCTCGTGTTAATTATTCTCTGGTGTATTGTCTGCTGCTTTATTTTCTCTTGCTTTACGACATTATTTATTCACGTTGTTTTCCTAGTTAGAGAGAGAGAGAGAGAGCGCACCCCCGACTGCACTGTGCCCACAATATCGCTGACAAAACACAATTAGGAGGGAACGGCCGGCGGGTCGTTCAGTTCCTAATCCCAGACAATTAATGACGTCACAGGTCAACACGGGGCGCCATCCACCTTGAATGTCGGGTGATCAATCTCTCTCTCTCTCTCTCTCTCTCTCTCTCTCTCTCTCTCTCTCTCTCTCTCTCTCTCTCTCTCGCTGGGTCGTTCATTTCCCTCTTCAGTTCATCAATACGTATTCGTTTCCCTTCCTCCTCCTCCTCCTCCTCCTCCTCCTCCTCCTCCTTCTCAAACTCATTCTCCTCTTCCTCCTCTTATTTATTCTTCCTTTTCTCCCTTTTCTACTCTCCCCATTCCGCCTTTCGTCTATAATAATCTTCCTTACTCTCGTTCTCTCCGCTTTATCCTTCTCTCATATCTCCCCCTCTCCTCCTCCTCCACCGGCCTCTCACCCTCCCTTCTCCCCCCTCTTCCAAAACCCATCTCGGCTCCCCTCCTCTTCCCCTTCCACTTTTTTGCGCTACCTCTGTATGTCCTCAACACGTAATTGACCGAACGAATTAGAATGGGAGGAAAAATATGGAGAGGGAAAAAAATACACAGCAGTGCTCCTACGAATGATCTGCTCTAGGTAATGAAATTAAACCAGGGGGGGACGGGGGGAGGGCGAAGTGGTTTTGGGGGTCTGTGAGGGGTTAGAGTGAATGCCAGGGAGGAAGAAGATGAGGTGGTAGAGCATGAGGGTAAGTGGAGGAAGAGGAGGAGGAGGAGGAGGAGGAGGATGTGGAGGATAAAGAAGAAACCGAAAAGAAGAAAAAGGAGAGAAAAAAGAAATGACGAAATAGAAAAGGAAGAGAAATAGTAGGAAAAGAATATAGGAATGAAAGGTCGTAATAGCTAGAAAAAGAAGGGAAGAAGACAGGGCTAAAAAAATGAGTAGGAGAAGGAAGAGAAGGAAAAAAAAGAGCCAAGAAGAAGGAAGAGAAAAAAAGAGGATGAGGAGGAGGGAGGAGAAGGACGAAATAAAAAAAAAGAATAAAAACGAAGAGATAACAAAAGAGATAAAGAAGAGGAGTAAAAGATGTGCTACGGAAGGAAGAAGTGAAGGAAGAAGAGAAACGGAGAAGAGGAGAAGGAAGAGGAGGGTGAAGGAAGAAGTGGAGAAATAGGAGAAGGAAGAGAAGGAGGGTGAAGGAAGAAGTGGAGAAAGAGGAGAAGGAAGAGAATGTGGGTGACGGAAGAAGTGGAGAAATAGGAGAAGGAAGAGAAGGAGGGTGAAGGAAGAAGTGGAGAAAGAGGTGAAGGAAGAAGTGGAGAAATAGGAGAAGGAAGAGAAGGAGGGTGAAGGAAGAAGTAGAGAAAGAGAAGAAGGAAGAGAAGGAGGGTGAAGGAAGAAATGGAGAAATAGGAGAAGGAAGAGAAGGAGGGTGAAGGAAGAAGTGGAGAAAGAGATGAAGGAAGAAGTGGAGAAAGAGGAGAAGGAAGAGAAGGAGGGTGAAGGAAGAAATGGAGAAATAGGAGAAGGAAGAGAAGGAGGGTGAAGGAAGAAGTGGAGAAAGAGGAGAAGGAAGAAGTGGAGAAAGAGGAGAAGGAAGAGAAGGAGGGTGAAGGAAGAAGTGGGCCTCGAGGGGACAATAAATACATGGGAGGGGGTGGACGTGAGTCTGCAGCAACTCCAAGACAAATTGCGGAGTTTATGGGTGTTTGTGTTGCCGTAATAAAGATTCACTGCCTGTATAGATGCCTCGCCCCCCTCCCTCCTTCTTTTCACCCCCCTTCACCCCCCCCCCCTCTCTCTCTCTCTCGTTTTCTTTCTATTTTTCTATTACTCTATTTATATCTATCCATCTGACTTTTTGCCTCTCTCTTTTTTCCCTTTTTCTCTGTCCATCTATTAGTCTGTTTATATCTATCTATTTCTTTGCTTATCTATTTCTCTATTCATGTCTATCTCACTTTCTTTGCCCCTCTCTGTCTCTGTCTGTCTTTCTTTCTATATGTCTTTATATACTCAACTGTAATTTCCTTTTTCCTTTTCCTCTTCTGCCTGCCTCTCCGTTTTTCTTTCCTTAACCTATTCCTTTTCTGTAACATGTTTTCCTCCTTTTCTTTCAGTATTATTAATCTTTCCAACACTGTTCTTAATTTTTTTTCTTGGCACATAATTACTTTCTTCCTTGACATGTATAATCGTGTTCTTAATTTTCATGTTTCACTGGTTATATTTTTTACTGCGATTTTTTTTCTCATGTATTTATCTCCTTTCCGGCATCTTCTTAATTCGTCTGGTTTATCTTGTTAATGTCCACTTGAGCTGATTATATGTTTTCCGCAACTTTACTTTTTCATCTCCTCTCGTATGTTATCCTTATCTTTCCCGCTGACGGTCTTTTTTTGTACAGTTTCTTCACTCCTGCCATACTTCCCTTTCTTGGCAACCTTCCCTCTGGTTCTCCTATACTTATCGACCTCATTCGCCTCTCCCTTATCATCATTCTTGTTCTCGTTATCCTTATCTCTCCCTCTGACGGTCTTTCTTGTACAGTTTCTTCACGTCTACCATATTTCTTTTTTTACCCACCCTTCCTTCATGGTCTTCCTATACTTATCCGCTTCATTCGCCTCTTCCTCTTCCTCCTTATCATCAGCAGCCTTCTTTTTTGTCCGTTTTCTTCTCTTCCCCCCCTCTCTCCCTCCCTCTCTCTCTTTCTCTCTCAGCCGCCATCTACACAACCCTCTACTCATAAATCGTGGACTCCATCCTCATCTGTCCTTCTTCAGTAATAATCCCAGTTTTTATTCCCCACTCTGTCACCAAGTACCAATCTTCCGCCCCTTCTACTTCCTCCTCCCATCGCCCCCCCCCCTCTCCCCCCCCTCTCTCTCTCTCCATCATCCTTCCCCCTAATACCCTGGCCTAACCCCTTCTTGCTACTCCCTCCCTCCCTCCCACCCACGCCCTCTCTCTCTCCCTCCCTCCTTCTCCCCCTTTCTCTTTCATCCCCTCACCTCATGCTCCATCCCATCATCTTTCCTATTCCTCCTTCTAACCTAACCCCTTTTTGCTCCTGCCCCCTGACCACCCTCTCGTTCTCCCTCTCTCTCTCCCTTTCTCCCTTCCTCTTTCATCCCCTCGCCTCATGCCGTCATTATCTTTGCCATCATCATTATCGCCATATTTCAACGTTGTTTTATATATTCATTTTAATTATTTGTCATTATCAATTTTTTTACCCTTCTGCTTTTCCTCTCTTTCCCTCCTCCCTTCAGTTACTCCCTCTCTTCTTCCTCCCTTTTTTTCCCTCCCTTCTCCCTCCTTATCCTCTTCATCCTCCTTCTTTTGTGCAGTTTGTCATTTTTTCGGTTGGGTTGGTTATACTTTTTTTTTCTTGTTTATTTTTTTTTCTCTTTTTTTTGTCCCCTCGTTATCAATGCCCTCATCTTTTTTTTCTAGTCCTCTTTTTCCTTGCAACCTCCCCCTTCTCCTCCCTTTCATCCTCCTCCTTTTCTTCGTCCTCTTCTCTCTAGTTCTATATGAGGTGCAGTATCGTATCGTGGCTTGCTTTGGTCTAGATATACGATTATATCCTGAATAGAGAATAGAGGAAGAAGAGGAGGAGAAGGAGGAGGAGGAGAAACACGTAAAAGAATAGAACAAATACACGGAGGACGAGCAGAAGGAAGAGGAGGAAGGGGATGAGGAGGAGGAGAAAAGAAGAAGGAGCAGGCGGAGGGGGAGGCGGAGGAAGACAGCGGAAGTAAGAGCGGTGTTTAAGCAAAATAAGCATATGAGTAATGGGCAATCTTGTCTCCTTGTTTATGGCGCCTCGACGATGGCTTAGTGAGAGGAGCGTAATAGGCCATCCACGGATTGGCCCGGAGAACAAGACGCGGGATTCTGGCGTAAGAGTCTGCGTATTTTTTTTTTTGTTGTTGTATCTTTCACTTTCCTTGAGTTATGGAATATTTGAATAAGTTTTTTTTTTCGTTTTTTTTTATGTTTTTGTCAAGCTCTCGGTCAGGTTAACTACGTCTTCTTTTTTTACTTTTTTTCTATCTCCTCTCGCTCTTTTTTCATCTACTTTTTTGCCATTTTCCTGTTACTTATTGACACGTGTGAGTCGCAAGCGATTTATTTCATCACAGTCTACTTTTTTTTCTTATTTTCTTGTCTACTTTTTTTCCATCTTTCTGTTACTTACCGACGCCATGCAAATCACAAGTGTTTTCTTCCTTACTTTACTCCTCCTTCCCTTCCTTTTTATTTTTTCCTCTGCCCGTCTTCCTTTCCTCCTACTCCCTCCCTTCCTCCTCCTCCTTCTCGTCCTTTCTTCACATCTCGAGCGCATCTTTTTTCCACGGAAACAGCCGGGGCGGACTACACCGTTCTGCGCTTATCCCAACTCCGCAATCCGATTAGGTGATATCCATATGATTCTTGGGTTCCCTCCTGCCGCCGCTTCCCACACGCCTCCGCTGCCGTCTTGCTGCCTCCCTCCCCCCCCCTTCCCGGCGCCTTTCCTCCCTCCATCACGCCCCTCTCTCCCTCCCTCAATCCTCCTCGTCTTCCCTCGTTTCTCACTTAACCATTCCTCCACCTCCCTCTCATCCCCCTGATCCACCCTTGGTACAATCTTGTCCTTCCCTAGTCCAGTCCCTCTTTTCCGTCCCCCCCACCCTACTCTCTCTCTCTCTCTCTCTCTCTCTCTCTCTCTCTCTCTCTCTCTCTCTCTCTCTCTCTCTCTCTCTCTCTCTCTCTCTCTCTCTCTCTCTCTCTCTCTCTCTCTCTCTCTCTCTCTCTCTCTCTCTCTCTCTCTCTCTCTACTAACTTCTTTCTGTTCCCTCCTCACCCTTTTCGTTCCCTTCCTTCCTTCCTTCCTTCCTTCCTTCCTCCTCCTCCTCCTCCTCCTCTTCCTCCTCGCTCCAAGCTTCTCGGCGGCGCTTCATCTCGGAGGCGGGTTCGCTCCTTTTTTTTTTTTTTTTTTAGCATTTTGTTTTTTTCTATCCCAATTTTTATTTATATTTCAGAGTATTGATAATCCATCGTTCCGGTACCTTGGGAGTGTTAGCTGGACTGTACCTCGATCCTTGTTGTGTGTTGACATGTACTACACACACACACACACACACACACACACACACACACACACACAAACACAAACACACACTCACACACATATATGTAGATAGGTAGGTAGATAGATAGATGGATAGATAGGTAGATAGTTAGATACATAAATAGATTGATAAATAGATAGGTATATAGATAAATAGATAGATAGATGGATAGATAGACAGGTAATTAAATTGATAGAAAGATCGACACATAAATAAATATTCATAATTTCCAGGTAGTGTATGTATAATATATTTTCCTTGCTTCATTTCTTAACAGACGGTTCGGCGGGTTTTCCTTTCAAGTTGCAGAGGAAACTTTCGAATCAGTGAGTTTTGCACATCCGAATTTCCAAGGAAGTAACTAAACAAACAGAATACTGCTCAAGTAAAATTCATGCACGCAGCGTCTTACGGCATATTCAGCATTTGTGTTTCCTTTAAAATCATGCAATGTGAACCCTGACTCTTGTTCTCTTGTTGCAGGTGTGTGAAATTAACTGTTAAGGAAGGAGACCCCTGTGCAAGAGTTCATCGCTGCTCTGTAGGTAATTATTATTGTTATATATCATTACTTTTATTATTATTATTATTGCTATTCTAATTCCAATTCTGATTCTTATTATTATTATCAGTAAGAGTAGTAATAGTAGTAGCGTTAATATTTTTTTGTTGCTGTTCCAATTATTACGGCCGTTTGCAGAATTTTATCGCCATTGTCTTTCGTATCTCATATCCGCATCACGAATTAACCTTTTATACTAGAAAATATTGATAAGGAAAATGGTGTGAACATGAAATCTCTGAAAAAGAAACTAGAGATAAATGGCAAACAAGAGTAAATACTGTAATCCGGGAAAGGGAGTTGGGAATGGTCAACTGACGAGAAGAAAGACTAAACAGGAGACAGAGAGCAGAAGAGGAGGCTTACAAAAAGATATTGCAGAAGATTGAGTCTAAAAACAAGGCCCATGAATTAGCCGAAGAAGTAGATAAAGAAAAGTATGATTAAGAAATGGGAAAGGAAGTTAGAGAATGGTTAACTGGTGAGAAAAAAATTGACAAAACAGTATAGAAAGTGCAATATAAGGGGAGTCTTAGACAAAATATTGCAGAACAACTAAAAAAAAACAACCCAGATGAATAATAGTAAGATCTGGAAAACGAAAAGGATATTAGAGAATGCTGAACTAAAGAGAAAAATAGACAAAACAGTACAGAAAGAGCAATGAAATGGGAGTCTTAGAAAAAAAATATTGCACAAGAACAATAAAAAACGACTAAAGAAAAGTAAGGTTACGAGGCAAACCGAGCAGGTGGAGGTGGAACAAAATCGAGCATTAGGAAGAGACAGAGAGCTACGCCTCAACGCGGATGGCTGGCCCGACGCTTGGCTAAATTATCCCGAGTTTGTCAGAAAGACTCGTTAAAGAGATGAAGTTTTCAGGAGAGTAATGAGGGAAAATGAGACCCATCAGGCCCCGCAGCAAGTTTGGTGCGAGCGAGGCGGCGGTGTTGAGGGGGTATTGCAGGTATTGTGTTGGTGGGTGTTGCTATTTGTGTTGGTGGGTGAGAAGGTGGTGTTGAGGGGGTGTTGTAAGTGTTGTTTTGTTAGTGCTGTATATTGGTGGGTGAGGTGGTGGTGGTGGTGGGTGAGAAGGTGGTGTTGAGGGGGTGTTGTAAGTGTTGTTTTGTTAGTGCTGTATGTTAGTGGGTGAAGTGGTGGTGTTGCAAGGGGTGATGTTGTTTGTGTTGATGGGTGAGACGGTGGCATTGCAGCGCTGTATTTGTGGATGACGCAGTAAATGCTGTCAATGTGCAGACTGAGTAAACGAAGTCACCAATACTTTGAATGCTAATAAGGCTCATGTGATATAGTTTCTTCCATACACACACCGTGAATGCTTCTCTTGACAGCTTTTCATCATCAATAATTTTTCCATAATATATTTTTGCCCTTTTCATAATTAATAATTACTTCATGATAATTTTTTTTCGCCCTTTTCATCATCTGTAATTTCTCCATGATAGATTCTTTTCGCCTTTTTCATCCTTAATAATTTCTCCATTGCATTTTTTCTCGCCTTTTCATCCCCAGTAAGCTCTCGTTGATAGTTTTTTTCGCCTTTTCCATGAACAATAGTTTTTCCTCGATAGTATTTTTTTTTACCCCCAACATAGATGGCGACGCTTATACCTCACAACGTTGAAGAATTTGCATGAACAGAGAAACACACTGGAGGCTGCGAGTAGTGTCTGTTTCCCTATGCACGAGTACTCACGTCAGGAGTGAATGATACCGGTGAGAGATGACCAGCCCCTTTGGCCTCCCGGGTATCGAAGTGGGAACGTACCTGGAATAGAAAAGAGGGAAT